>NC_057702.1:2722555-2745762 GCF_014466175.1 Vespula pensylvanica | reverse complement strand
GAGAGAGAGAGAGAGAATCAACAAAAAAAGAAATAAAAAGATAACATATTTCTATTCTATTCAAAAAGAAATTCGACATTTTATATTATATGACATAATAAATACATACATAAGTACATATAATGTATAATATATATAACAAAAAATATATAAATAATATATAATATATATATACATACATACATATATATATATACACACATATATTATACTTTATTTATATAAATTCCATATATACACACATACATACACAAAATATATATTTACCTATCTAGATACAAGAATAGTTACAAGTATCTCGAATGGTCTCCCGAGACACCCACAAACACACAAAACCACACACACACACACACACACATATATACACACGTTAGTAGATATAGTAGAAGAGAATAATAATGACGGTGGTGTACGTAGAGATTAGATGAAGTGAAGAGAAGAGAGAGAGAAAAAGAGAGACAGAGAGAGACAGAGAGAAACACACACACACACACACAGAGAAAGAGAGAGAAAGAGAGAGAGAGAGAAATCCGCGAGCGGAAGTGGTCGGAGTGTGACCGGGGGCGACGCAACCGGCCGCAGGAAAGCGGCCACGATAAAATCGCGTCCCGAAGCACGGTATACGTGGCTGCTGATACGTTATTGCGGCGACTCGTAACTCACGAGTGAATTGACCTTAAGAGCTTGCCTGGTCGCGACCGTGCCACTGAATACGAACCTCTTCGAACGATTAACTCACTCACTCACTCATTCTCTCACTCACTCACTCATTCACTCTCTTTCTTTCTCTTTCTATCTATCTCTATTTATCTATCTATCTATCTGTCTATTTATCTATCTGTCTATATCTGTCTCTGTCTGAATGTATATTCTTCATATACAATCTTCTTCTTTTTCTTTTTTCTTTTTTTTTTTTTTTTTTTGATTTTGAAATCCTCTTTCAATCCTTTATCTCACGTTTCTTCGTTCTGTTATCTCTTTTTTGACTTACCTTGACTAACTACATTTTCTTCGATTTATTATATAATCTTGAAATCCGATTTTGACTTTAATATCGATATTTATATAGGATGGTAATGTCAAGAGATATTGCGGTGGATCGTAATCGTAATTGGGATATAGCGATTGATTATGGATTGTGAAAGAAGTGAAAGCTTTTGAAAGTTTGAAGAAGAAAAAAAAAAAAGGTGAGAATTATATGTATGTAGGTAAAATAAGGTAAGGTAAATGTTAACGGTACAATATGTGAAAGACTTAGAACTCGTTGGACTCTTGAGAAAAAGATAGTGTAAACGCTGCTTGAAGATCATCGAAGAAAAAAAGGGTCGGTGGTATCATCTTTTTCGAGATCGTTAACGCAAGAAAAAGAGTGAGAAAGAGAGAAAGAAAGAAAGAGAAAGAAAGAGAGAGAGAGAGAGAGAGAAGGAGAGACTTAAAGGGATAGGGAAGAAGGGTCGTTCAACCGAGTGTTCTCGATTCGAGTATACGCGTTCATTTTCTTTTTCTCTCTCTCTCTCTCTCTCTCTCTTTCTTTCTTGTTTAGATATTTACGCAAGGAATTTCCCTTTGCGGTTATATTGTGATTATCGTGACGTCAAGATACATTCCATTCATATAAAAAGAGAGAGAGAGAGAGAGAGAGAGAGAGAGAGAGACTGTGGCAACTACTGCTTATATTTCTCGATAGAGAAAAACAACTATTATCTTGATTCGAATCTATACATGCATGTAATGATTTATAACGATCGTACTTCATATATATTTTATATATATATTTTATATATATATATATAATGTATATATAATTATAGAAATATATATTTCTTTTCTGTAATTTATATTTGTGTGTATTATTGTATATACGATTTATATTTATGTACGATTTATATATATAATATAATTGTATAGATATTATTTGTATATATGCAATTTATATGTACATATACTATAATTTATATATATATATATATATATATATATATATTTGTGTTAAACTTAACAAAGTTTAATAATTTAACTTGCCCAGCCGATAAATCGAATTAAAAATTTTGAAAACTTCATTCGAGTTATAGGAATAAGAGCGAAAAAGTTTATCAGTTATTTCTCCAGAAGGATTTTTATCGATTCTTTTAATTAATTAATTAATTAATTAATTAATTAATTAATTTCTTTTATCTTATTGTTCCTTTTCTGAACAGACGATTAAATTTGACGACAACACGAGAAACGATTCGCGGAGACGCGTATTAAAAAATTGATCATAGCAATAAGAAAATCGACGGACATGATTATCAATGATTTTGTTATGTAACAAGACATTCTTTTCTTTTTTCGTTTTCTTTTATTTTTTCATTTAACGTGTTCACGAATATAAAGAAAGGAAGGACTTAATCAACGATGACAAAATCATTCGCTCGTAACTCGTTTATCGTGGTTTACGATAAACGAATCATTTCCTTAAAATATCGTCGTTCATTGATCGACTACATCGTATAAAAACAGAGAGAGATAGATTGATAAATAGATAAATAGATAGATAGAAAGAGAAAGAGAGAGAGAATAATTAAAATTAATTATTATTCGTTCGTATATCAAAGACATTGATTAAATTTTTCTTAATGTCCGATATTGACAGATTGTTAATCGAAATTGTATATACATACATACATACATACATACATACACATATATATATATAATATATATAACATAATAATCATAACATAAAATACGAATTTTTATCAATTAAAATTTTCATCCTCCGTTCGTTCGTTCGTTCGTTCGTTCGTTCATTTCTATTAAATTAATTTAAACATACATACACAAACAGGCACACATATACACATTTTCAGAAATATATAGATATAGTAAAATCTCATTAAAATTCTCCCGAAGATATATTAGAAATTTTCGTTGCTTTATAGATACGACAAACACGAAGTTTAATCGAGTTGCGTAACTATCTTCGGCTTCGGGGACCCTTATGCAAGAGTTAGAGCGTCGAAATGGGAGTGAGAGGGAGAAAAGAGGGAGAGAGAGAGAGAGACAGACAGAGAGAAGCAGACAGAGACGAGAGAGGGTTGGAGAATAAAGGACAGCTATGTTCATAAAGGGGAAAGGGTTGTAACGAGCCATCCAACGAATTATAAGCGAAGTCGCACTCGGCTTAACCCAATTCGGGACTCGACCTTTCCCCGCAGGAACGTATCTATCACTCGTAAAAAAAAAAAAAAAAAAAGAAAAAAAAAGAAAAAGAGAAAGAAAAAAAAAATATTTAAATCATTAGAACCCGTTGAATTTACAACATCGTAACTCATTTTAATATCGCACGTATAAATAATTCGATTCTATTTGATCTTATTAAAATTATAATCAAGAGAAAAAAAGAAGTTATCATATAAGATCTATCGATCGTAATTTATTTAACCTAATGTAACGAAAACTAATCAAATTATACGAGGATCACGTTCCATTATTTCTTTTTTTTTTTTATCTTTATCAAGATCGAGTGGATCATTAGGATCTTCTTCGTTTAAATAATCGATGATACATATATATATATATATATATATTTTTTTTTTAGGTCAGGTTACTCGTTATTCGTAATACTGTTTTTTAATCACGTTAATTTACATGTATAGATAAAATAGAATACATATTCTACATATTTCATACATATGTACAACATATTTACGATCTTCGCGTGATTCGAACATATGTCTCCTTTCTTGAAAACCCCTCACCCCGTTAATTCTATCAAACCAGGCGCAACCCCAATTCAAACGCAACCCTATCTAATCCAACCTACCACCCTTTGAACCCACTCCTCCGTATATAATACTTCGTACGAACTTTCTGTTCGTGCCCTGTAACGAGGTTGATTTAAAGCTTCTATCCATTTTTGAAGAATTACTCGAGGGTTCGTTTAAATCGATGCTACCGTACCATGATCGAATTAAATCGAACTAAATTTTTCTTTCTTTCTTTCTTTCTTTCTTTCTTTCTTTCTTATATAAACACGTACATAGGAAATGTTTTAAAAATAAATCGTCGAATATTTAAAACACATACAAAGTGTTTTACAAATAAATCGTTTAATACGTTCTTTAAATGTGCTGAGACAAAAAAAAAATATAACTAATCGTACTAATAAAACATGGCTATTTTCAAACCTTTTTTCTTTTTTTTTTTTTCTTTTTTCATTTAGATCGAATCCTAATTACGGGGACTAATTACGAAATCAATTTACACGAATTTCTTTACAAATGAAACGTTACGACGATACAAAAAGCAATTCGTGAAAATTTGTTCATAAATAGAAAGAACATGTCTGTAACTTCACAAAAAAAAAAAAAGAAAAAGAAAAAGAAAAAGAAAAAGAAAAAGAAAGCTTTTCAAAGCCAACGCGTTTATATCATCCTCGTTTCTTTTTTTATTCCTTTCTCTTTTTAATCCTTACCAAACTAGTAAAATATTCACTACACGAGTTTCTCTATAATTCAAACATTGCGACGATATAAAACGTTCGTAAAAATTTCTACGTAAATAAAAGAGAACACATGTCTGCAACCGAAGCAACAAAAAACGAAGAAGAAGAAGAAACAACTTTTGAAAAGCAACGTTTATCTCATCTCCATTTCTTCTCTTTCTTCAATCCTTACAAATAAAATATCCTCTTAAAATTTAACTTCATCATCATTTTGAAAACATCCTATATATATATATATATATATAAACTCACTCTTCCGTAATATATAATATATAGTTATCTCTCTGTTTCTCTCTCTTTCTCTCTCTCACCCGTGCTTTTCCGCATTACGCCTTCTATTTCTATGTCTCTTTCCGAACCGTCGCGGGTCGATGATGAAGGAACCTCGATCCTAAAAGCGCATGCGTCGATGCTACGGTCTCTCCTAACACCACAACCCTGCTACTACCAACCCTCAACGCCCAACTCCAATCCCAACACCAACCCCCAACCTCTCCCCTCAGCAACCGTTGTGCACCATCATGGATCAATACCCAACCAGGGCACCCTATTACGCTTGTCCTCGTATACTGCGGCTGAGCTCTATCGTACCACCTACGAAATACGAGCTATTCACAGGTATTTATTTCCATCGTGATTTCTTATCACTCTAACTCCTTACCTTACGATCCAACCTCAACCCTTAACCTCCATCCTTATTTCAATCATTTATTCCGTCTTCTAAAATATTTAATCTATCTATATTTTCAATTTTTCCTTTCCCCCCCCCTTTTTTTTATATATATATATATAGTTCCTTTTCTTCTTCAAGATTTATATATCGAGGAAGATGTCTACTACTGTTATTTTCATCCTCGTCGTTGTATAATTTATTTATTATTAAAGAATGATCTCCCGTCTATTTGAATCTTTCTTCTTTTCTTTTCTTTTCTTTTCTTTTTTTTTTTTTTTAATCATCATCGTTGTATGAATGAATTGTAACGAAGAGAGTAATGTAAAGAATTATTATATAGAACGATTTGGTATTGTTGATAAGATCGAGTTGTAGAAGAGAAATTAAAAATATATACGTAATGTACAGACTCGTTCTAGGTTGTCTAAGTTAATCGAGTTATAGGGAAGTAAAGAAAAGAAATGAATCAAAAAATTTATATGGAGTATAACAAAAAATTATAACGACTTGTAGGATCTTAAAGAAGGTATAGCGAGTTTATTCAATACGTCGAATGAGATTTTATCAGCAATTGTCTTATTACATTTTCATTTCTCGATTGAAATTAGAGACAAGAACGAAGAGATGGAAGGGTAAAAAAGACAAAGAGAAAGAGAGGTTTCAGAGACAGGCCATGAAACAACCAGCTGGCAACGACACCGAATCGCTGATCCATTAATAGAAGGGATGAAAAGACAGAGGGTGAAAATATATATACATATATACTCCGTTACGATCCTAATACTTCACCCTTTCTCGACGTTACTCTCAATACTTCATCCTTGTTTAATATACCAGATGTAGAATTTAATATAGTAAATTTCTCTACGAAGGTAAGTAAAACTTAATTCGTGATTACATCATCACGTTAAAGATGGTGTGAACCTACGTGTGTATATGTGTATGTGTTGTTAAAGATTATGGAAACTAAATTTCAACGTTGTTACTAAAGTATTTTATTGAAATTTTGTTCTAAAATTGTTCAATTTTTTCTCTTATTTTCTTTCTTTCTTTTTTTTTTTTTTTTAAATTTGTTTGTTCAATAGTAAATCGTTTCGTCGATGGTAAATTGTAATCGTACTACAAAATGATGATAGTAATAAAGTCTGTTGGATTATTTCGATCGATCAAGCTAAACTATTCGACGATTAAGTTCGAACCGATTCAACTCACCTTTCACCCTCTTCTCTCTCTCTCTCTCTCTTCGTCCTTCCATTAAATTCGACGTGAAAACCAGAACTAACAGAGCTATTATTCGAAAATCGTTCACGGAGAATAATCGAGTATTCAGCCTTTATAGAAATCGTATTGCTCGTAGGAAAGTCGAGATTGCCTTGGAAACGTTCCATCGAATCTTTTCTTCTCTCTTTTTTTTTTTTTTCTTTCTTTTTCAATACTTCTTTCTATGTCCTCCGAACATCACCGAATCCTCAAAAGTAAAAGACACTTCTTGAGAAAAAAAAAAAAAAAAAAATATTTAATCATCAATACACAAACATCGAGTAATATCGTTCATCAGCGAATTAAGATAACAAAAAGTCGTAGAAATGAATTAGAACTGTGATTTTGATTTTTCTTCGGCTATGTTAATCGATTTTACTGTGTATATACCAAAGAAGAAGAAGAAATAGAAATAGAAGTGGTAAAAGAAGAAGAAGAAGAAGAAGAAGAAGAAGAAGGAGAGAAGAAGACGTTAATTAATTAATTGTCTTACGTTTATGATTAGGGATTCTTCGAAGTACAAATTTCTTCTGGCGAATTGAAAGATCGAATGCAAGAAACATCCGGGTAGATAGATATATAGATAAATAGTATATAGGCAACGACCGATCGAATAATGTCTCTTCCGTAAGCAGAGAAACAGATTCAGAATGTGTGTAAGAGAGAAAGAGAAAGAGAGAGAGAGAGAGAAAGAAAACGTATTATGGATAAAAGAGAGAACGTTTGCTGGCCTTGTACGCACCCTCACGCGTTACTCACTCTCGTAAAAGAGAGATAGATAGATAGATAGATAGATAGATAGATAGATAGATAGATAGATAGATAGATAGATAGAGAGAAAGAGAGAGAGAGAAAGAGAGAGAAAGAGAGAGAGAGAGGAGACCTGTGACGTCAGGCGTGCGTCGCCACAGGACGTTTTACGAATTGGGTCAAGAGGGAGAGATTGGCCGTTTAACTTGAGAGTGACTACGTGCTGCTACATGAACACACCGATAGAGATCCGTACATCCAACTACAACGTGCTTCCTATTGCTTATATATAATTTAACTTCTGCTAAATTCTTTTAGAAATCTTTTTTCTTTTCTTTCTTCCTTTTTCTTCTTTTTTTTTTTTCTTTTTTTGAGATAAATAAAAAGAAAAGAAAAGAAAAGAAGCGAGCGAAAAAAAAAATAAAAAAAGAAGAAGAAGGAGAAGAGAAATAGTAACAAGGTTACAAGTAAAAAATGAAACGAGTAATTAAATAATTAAAGAAATGAATAATTGTATAGTCGTCCATGTAATGGAGGACTTATAAAGAAGGTCTTCTATTATGACGATGTACGATATAATATATATATATATATATTTTTCTATATTGAACATATTTGTGGATATGTAATTCAAATAAATGGATGGTAGATAAGCCAATAAAATAAAGTTTACGTTGGTATTCCGTGCCAGGTGTGTGGAAGTACGGATCGATCGAAATCATTTCTTGAGGAAGAGGAAGCTTTTACAACGTGTGCACAAGTGGTAAACTCGGCCAAAAGCTTATACATACATATATATATACATAATATATATATATATATGTGTGTGCGTGTGTATATGGGTATGTGTATACAGACGATGTAAGAGAGAAAAAGAGAGAGAGAGAGAGAGAGAGAGAAAGAAACAAACATACGTATACACATATGCATTAATATGAATGTTGACGATTCTGTATGTGTGTTTTGTTGATTCTACGCTGATGGACACGTAGGAAATACGCGGGTCGAGGTTCCGCGATTAAAATTGGACTTTCGTCTATTTTCGTCTGATCGTCCCTGAAAGTCTTCGAGACACTGTGCGTATTTGTGTCACAGCCCGACTTACTTCGACAAGAAAGAGAGAGAGCGAGAGAGAAAGAGAGAGAGAGGGATATATAGAAAGACAGACAGACAAGCAGATAACGTGGGAGAGAAAAAGAGATAGTAAATTCTCCTTCGGAACTTGGGCCAATAAGAGCATCACTACTCTCGTTTGATACGACCCGTCGTCTACTCGGTCTCTTCTCCCTCTCTCTTCTTCTCTTCTCTCCTCTCCTCTCCTCTCCTTTCTCATCTACCTGCGTCTATCCCACCCTCACGTTCGCCAACATCCCCCACTACCATGTTTAACGAACCAGACGCAGCTCGGTTATCGACTCGTTCGTTCAAATCAATGGTATGTTATATCGTCGATCGATGTAAAATTTATTTATTTTATATGTATGTATGTATGTATGTATCGATGTATATACAAAATTTATATATTTTGTATATATATATATATATATATGCGTGTATAAATTTATTATATATGTTTATTATATATTATATATATTAATAAAAAATGTTATTAATGTATATATGTATGTATATAAATTTTTATTAATCATGAGATATATCAATAAAAATTTGTACAGAATTAAATTACTACAAAAAAGAAAAGAAAAGGAAAAATAATAATAATCTTTGTTAATTCGAAGAAAGTTTCCTTTTTATATTTGCTAAGGTATATATAATTAAATGAATTCGATGAGGAAAGAGAGAGGACCTTAGTCTCGAGAATTAATCAATTAAAAACTTACGAACGAATGAACGAACGAACGAACGAACGGACGAACGAACGAACGAACGAACGAACGAACGGACGAACGAACGAACGAACGAACGAACGAACGAACGAACGAACGAACGAACGAACGAACGAATGAACCAGAGAACGAACATGAATTAATTCAATGAACCTTAACCTTTAAATTGATCCGCATCCTTGAGCATTGATATTAATTAACACGAAGATTAACGAAATGTTTTCTTACCTTTCCTAGGTAATTTAAGAACGTTTAATAATTCGATTTAAAGTTTGACGATTTTTGATATATATATATATATAAATAAATAAATAAATGAATGAATGAATGAATAAATAAATAGATAAATAAATAAATAAGACAAATAAATGATCGAACGGATATGTCCATTTGCGTGTACAAGAAAACGTGCGAAAATTATTATTTTGACTTGACTTGAGTTGACTTGATTGATACGAGACATTCAATGTTCCAACACGTTTGAAGAAACGTGACCGACAATAACTATACTGAATATCGACGTTTTCTAATCCTAAAGTAAATAATACACAAGCGTTTCATAAATATTTTTAAAGCAAAATACTTTTACAGAGAGATTCTTTAAAGCTCGTTTATCTTCATTACTTATCCGAATTTTTATTTTCCCCTACTTTTCTATAAAATAATTAATATCTAATTACTTATCTCACAGGGAATATAAAGATTCGATGATGCATTTCTTTTTTTTTTTTTTTTATCGAATTAAAAATAACGTTGACTCATAAACAATAATATCTCGTATCGTATCGTTTAATATCATTATCGCATTACGTATATTTGTAAAGATCTATTTTTTTATTTTAATATATAACATTTACAATATTATATCAATATTAATTATAACGTAAGTTGGAAAAGTTATAATATAATAATACGCTTTCAACCATCGCAACAAAAAAGAAAAAGTAAAAAAAAAAAGAAGAAGAAGAAGAAGAAGAAAGAGAGTGGTGAACGACCTTAACGAATGCTTAACCGTATTAAAAGAAAAGTAAACAAGACGCTTCGAGTTAGAAGACCGAGAAATGCTTTAAGCGGAAGTCTTTCAAAGAGTGGGGGTGGAAATGGAGATGGAGAGAGAGAGAGAAGCAACGATTAAACACATCGAAGAATCTATGAACGTTAAGATTCATACGGATGATCTTCGATTCGTTTGATCGTAGATCAAAGAAACGATTTTATGATTTCACGAAAGAACATTTTACGAACGAAGATGAAGAAGGAGGAGAAAAAGGAAGAAAGAGAGAGAGAGAGAGAGAGAGAGAGAGATAGATAGATAGATAGAAAAGGGGTTAATGTATTTGATAAAAAATAAAAAATAAAACAAAAATCAAGAAGAAAAGAATGACGAAGAGTTACATCGATACGAATGAAATTTTCATTACCTATCGATTGAACTGTTATACCATTTTGAAAAGAAATTATTATAGTTGTTGTAATCGTCGTTGTAGAAAAGAAAGAGGGCCATAAAACTCGTGCCGATTTCAACGCTTATCGATCATTTCTAAGAAAAGAAAGTCGACGAGGGATATAGAGGCCGCGGCGGAAATAGAAATTTTCTCTATCTGTCTTTCTATCTTTCTGTCTCTGTCTCTCATTGCCGTTCATGCAGAATAAATGAGAAGAAAGGCGGGAGAATTTGAAATAAACAGACTGTAGAAAGGAAAAGAAGATAAATGAAAATAAAAAGAAAGGAAGAAAAAAAAGTAGGAAAGAGTGAGTGGCTAGGTAAGAGAGAGATAGAAGCTTCGATGACATTAATTCTTTCTCTCTTTCTCTTTCTTTTTTTTTCTTTTTTTTCTTTTTTTTTCTCTAGAAAAATGTTCGATTTTACTTAAACGAGGACACGGAAAGCTTTCGTGCCCGCACGAAAGTAACCACGTTCCGGATAATCTCTCTCTTTTCTTTTCTTTTTTTTTTCTTTCTTTCTAGGAAAATAAAAATTATTATCGAATATCGTTCGGTTATTAATAAACAAGATGAAAGTAAGATAAAATAAAAACTTCATTGGGAAATCCGATCGTTAAAAGTAACATCGGTTTCGGTAAAAAAAAAAAAAAAATGTTAATCGAGATTATATCTCTTTTATATCATTCGAAATTATCATCAACGATAATTCGTTTTTCGAAGAAGAATTCCAAAGAACATTATTCGATAAGATCGTTAATTAACAAGCTTCTCTCCTTTGTCTTTTCTTTCTTTCTTTCTTTCTTTCTTTCTTTCTTTCTTTTTTTTTTCAAATCATCGACGAGTATAAGAAAAAATAATCTAAATGTACATCAAACGAATGTACTATGCAAGAGAATAAGATTAAAAAAAGAATGAAAATAAGGGATGAAATATAAGAATAGAAATGCATGTACAAATAATACATACGTACATATCTCCTTTATGTATTTCGACTTTCAACCATCAACGATAATTTCTTTTTCGAAGATGAATTTCAAAGAACGTTATTCGATAAGATTATTAATTAACAAGCTTTCCACCTTTTTCTTTTCCTTTTCTTTTTCAAATCCTCGACAAACGTAAGGAAGAAAAAAATGATTTAAAGGGTAAAGTAGAACGGACGATGCAGGAAAATAAGATTAAAAAAAGGAAATGAAAATAAGGGATGAAATATAAGAATAGAAATACATACACAAATAAATACATACATACATACATACATACATACATACATACATATGTATATCTACTAATATGTGTAATATATCGAAGAGTACGAATATACAATTGGCCTCGACGTTATCGTACCAATCGAAATGTCAGATGAATTATAAATAAGTTAGGATCGATAGGCGCCCCAGAAGCCAGCAAGTCGCCATGGGCGCCATCTAGTCTCTGGCCCTTCCACCTACGATCGTTGTCGTTGTCGTTGTCGTAGTCTCTCTCTCTCTCTCTCTCTCTTTCCCTCATATATATATATATATATATATATCTTTCTCTTTCTCCTACTTGTGTTAGTACCAGCAACCCTAGTCACGGAACGAAGAGAAGAGAAAGAGAGATAGAGAGAGAGAGAGAGAGACCAACGACGTAAAACACACCCTGAACACACACCCCTTCTTCCACCCTCCCTCTCATCGTTTTCCCCTCTTTCTCCTACGTCACTATCTCGTGTTCCTGATATTACCCTCTAAGTAAGAGAAAAAGAGAGCTTAACTCGTCCACGTCCTCGTCCTCGTCCTCGTCCTCGTCCTCTTTCTCTTTCTCCTAACATACACCGACAACACTTCGTCACGTTCACCGATATGATAATTCGCTCGAGAAAAAGGAAAAAAAAAAAAAGATAAAAAGAAATAAAATGAAAAATGAAAAAGAAAATAAAAACGTCCTCTTTCCTTTCGTTTCTCTTTATTTTCTTGTATCATTCGAGAAAAAAAGAAATAATTATCCGTTCGACAAACGAAGAGATATATTCTACGATGTTAAATGCATTAGTTATATATGTATTTAGTTTCGTCTAGAGCCTGCTAACGAAACTTGAAATTATCAAGTTGAAGGTGATCGTTTTAACGCGAACTCTCTTACAAAGTCTTTAGCAAATAATTCAAGAATCGTTACGTGAAAAACCTGTTTGGAAGATAACGCGACGGTGATAAAAGTGAAAAAGAATATCAACGACGATAGGAGAACACCTGTCCGAGATATATCTACGTACGTATGTACGTACACACACACGTACTACACACGTATACGTGTATACATATGCATACACATTAAATTCACTTTATATTTTATATGTTTATAATATGATTTCTTTCTTTCTTCTTTTTTTTTTTTTTAATTTTTAATCTTTAATATACCATGAACACAAAAACGATCACGAATGAAATTAATCGAAATTATAAATTTTATATATACATATATATATAATTTATACATATGTATGTACGTATGCATGTAAATCTTTATAGGATAGGTCGTTTATACTTTGGAAGTTTCCAGTCGACACGAGTGTGTTTCACAATAGACGGACGAATGAACGGCCTGAATGAACGAACGTCACTGCATTATGTAACCGCCCTGAACACTTTGCAAAGGGCGCAAGTCCTATCACGAAGCGTACGCCTGGAATGATCAATGAGGTCGCCAAGCTGCGCCACCTTAGGAGGAAGCAAAAGAAAATAATAATGATAATAATAATAAAGAAAAGAGATAGGGAGAGGGAGAGAAAGAAAAATATTCCGTAAGAGGAAGTGAAAGAGAAGGAAACAAATCTATCTCTAACGCACGTCTAGAAAAATTATATATATATATATATATTTATTGCTACGAACGTTTATCACTGCGTAAATTCATTTCTTTTCTTCAACGATCAGATCGATCTAATTTATAGATAAAAAAAAAAAAAAAAGACAGAAGAAACTAATACTTATTAAACGACATAAAACTCCTTTATTTAATTATAATCAATTGGAAACGTCTAATCCATTGGGATTAATCGATTCGAAGGAAGGTAAAAAAGAAAAAAAGAAAAAAGGAAAGACTATCTCGTTCGTTCGCTTCTGTACGAATTTGCTTCAATGGAAAACAAAAGTATGGATATCAAAAAAAGAAAAATACCAAAAAAAAAAAATGAGAAAACAATAATAACGATAACGATGATTACAACGACTATTAGAAAACTCGTTCGCGAAAGTACAAAAAAAAAAAAAAAAAAAAGAGAGAGAGAAAGAAAGAAAGAAAAGAAAAAACGTAAAACGAAGACGAACGAGAAAGAAGTCGAAAGCAGTAGAAAATAAGAAAAAGCAAGAGAAACAAAAAGAACGAGTAAGAAAGAAAAAAAAAGAAAGAAAGAAAGAAAGAAGAAGATAAGAAACTAAAGATACTATATTGAATTAATTCGATGACAGAGGGTTCAACAAAATTCTTTTTAAAGAAGAACGGAGGAATGGAAAGAGGAAGCAGAAGAAGAAGAAGAAGAAGAAGAAGAAGAAGAAGAAGAAGAAGAGAGATAGAAGGAATAAAGGGAGGAGGGTATGGATGGAGTAGCAAAAAAGAAAAGAGAGAGAGAGAGAGAGAGAAAAAAAAAAGTTTCGCGAGGTAATGGTAGCCGCGCGGAAACTACATGCGATAGATAATCGCAGGCGGAAGTTAAACCGGCGAGTGTGCCAGGCGAAAGAAATTTCAATGAATGGAAAACGTCGGTAAGGGCCTCTTAAAAGGATCGACCTTTTCAATTGACGGCACCGTCCTTGGATCCACAGTCACGAACTCTCGCGCGCGCATCAGCGCCGCCGTTCGTTCGAATCGGTTAACGCAACGGCACCATCGAAGAGGGCGATCTTATTCATTCTCTATCTCTATTTCTCTCTATCCTATCTTTATATATTTATCTATGTGTTTTTATCTTTGTCTATCTAGGCACAACGACGATTATCCAACCAGTCGCGAAACGATGAATTTTTTTTTTTACAAATGCATGAACATTTTCGATCGGATAGCTTCAATCGGGAAATATCGAGATCTAGGAGAATGAGAGAGATCTATGAGAAGGATTAAGTAAGATCTAGAAAAAGAGAGATTTATGCTGATGTTTTCTATACGAATGTTTTCTTTTTGCATTTGTATGTTTCTTTCTCTTTCTCTTTCTCTTTTTTACTCTCTCTCTCTCTCTCTCTCTCTCTTGACCTCTTTAACGATTTCGTTGCCTCGTTCTAGCTCCTTCTCCTTCTCCTCCTTCTCCTCTTCCTCTTCCTCCTCCTCCTCCACCTCCTTCTCCTCCTGTTCCTCCTCCTTCTATACCTCGTTCTCCACTTCCACCTCTTTCTCTTGCTTCATCGATCGTGTTACACAGTCTTTTTTATATATATTTTTCTTTCTCTTTTTCTTTTCTTCTTTTTCCAAATTCTTTCCGTGAAAAATAGAAAGGACGAAAGAAAAGAGGGTAATAATCTTCCAAGAGATTCGTATTTATTAAAAATCTTTTTTTGAGAAGAAATGATAATGGAGTGAATTTGATGGATATCGATCGATCGAACAATTTTTAAAAAGATCGTACTTGTTAAAGATCTTCAAATTTAAAAGAAACATATTAATGGATCCAATCGATGAGAGATACTAGTCACTGTGTCTACGTTCGAATACATATATATATATATATATATATATTCTCTATATATTTAATTTGAAATGGAAAATGGAAGATAGATATGTAGAAGAACGAAGAAGAAGGGGTTGAGAAAGGATGGAAAAGCTCGGAAAGAGGGAGCTTGCATTCGAGGGCGTGTCAGGAGTCTTATCGTCGAGAGCTTAAGGGTGCTGGGTCATCTTCGATCACCAAAAAAAAAAAAAAAAGAAAAAAGACAATTAAAAAGAAGAAGAAGAAGAAGAAAGAGAAGAAGAAAGAAGAAGAAGAAAGACTCGTTATCGTTTTTCTCATAGGATTTTAAAGATATAGAAAGGAAAGAGAAAAAAGAAAAAGAAAAAATTTCTTTTGCACACACGCGCACGCACACACGGAGCTATCATTCAGTCCAATTAATTTGAGGCGATCGACGAAATGTTTTATTCAAATTTTCTGTCAATAATCGTTAAAGCGAATTTGTCGAGTCACACTCGACAGATCGTGTTAACAACATTTTACCATCCGATCGACTGCGTTCGTATACTTCGTACGTTGACTGATATTTACAGAAAAAAAAAGAAAGGAAGAAAAAAAAAACTATTAATGAAATCTTTCGATCGTAATGAAAACGTCGATACGAGGAATAATTGAATGAAATAATTGCCAATAATTGTCGACAGATTTTTGAATAATAACATCGAGTTCTTCTTTTCATTAAAACGCCTAATCGAACAGAACTGGGATCGTAAATTTCGAAATACCTATATCTCGCACGGTGCAGAAAGAGATAGAGATAGATAGAAAGAGAAAGAGAGAGAGAGAGAGAGAGAGAGAGAGAGACTTGTCTTGCGCAGAAGCCGATCGTGAGAAAATCACTACGCGCGCATTTGTATCGAGTGAGAAGGAAATTTTCTGGCAAGCGTTTCTCTCTGCGACAATATTCTTCTCTCTTTCTCTCTCTCTCTCTCTCTCTCTCACACACTCTTTCTCCCTCTCTTCCTCGTTTCAAAGAGCGTCGAGATAAAATCGCGTATGCACTTGGTCGCGATCACCACTTCCGAATTATATAAACGCGACGACGTGTTTAAATAGAAGATAGAAAAAGAGAAGGAAAAAAGAAAAAGTTGAGAAGAAGAGAGAACGATAGAATTTAACGTTAATTCGAATGTATCGTTATAACGACGAATAATTAATTACGATAAATCGAAATATAATCAAAGCGTTTCCTTTCGTCCTTTCTATCTTTTGATTTTTTCAAAAGGAATTTTTCTACAATTTCACACTCATTGAATTCTTGCGATTTCGAAATTCGTCGTTAAATAAAATCTGTATCTCCATCCATCCATCCATCCATCCATCTATCTATCTATCTATCTCTGTTTCTCTCTTTGGAAGAATCCACGCAGGCGCAGAACACCGTAGAGCTCGGTTTTCCTTTTTCGATTAAGCATCTACGAAAGAAAGATTCTGTATGTCTCTTCCTTCTCTTTCTTTTTTCTTCTCTCTCTCTCTCTCTTTCTCTCTCTCTCTCTCAAATTTTACTTGCCTTTCTCTCTCTTTCTATTTCTGTATCTCTTTCTAATACTTTCCCAGCTGATTCGACTCTACCACGGTTGGCCATAATCGGACAAGGAAACTAAGAAACTGGCTCTATCGAACGCGTCACGATGAATCGGGTCAGAAAACCACGAGCTAACCGATCTACTCAGATATGATAGATGTATAGACAGAGATAGAGATAGAGATGGAGATAGAGATAGAGCACACTGGTCGTTAAAACTCGTCACGCAAACGCACAGCCGATTTAAACCTCTCCATTCTGCAATGCGTCGCGACTTTACGATCTTGCCAACAGGAATGAGCACACGAAAACCGTCAGATTGACAGCTCCACGACAGACAGACAGACAGACAGACAGGCAGACAGACAGAGAGACAGATAGACACTTCAAAATATTTTCTATATTTTGAAGGAACTATCTTAGACATTTCTACGAGCTTATCGAGATTGTTTGTACGTAATCATTATGAGAATAAAAATAATTGTGCAAGGCTAAGGTCTAATGTTTGTCGCCTGCATCAATATTTTTTTTTTTTTTTTTTTTTTTTTTTTAAATATTCTTTCGTAATCTATTAGAAAGAGATGAACGAAGAAGGATAGATAGACAGATAGATAGAGTAGAGGGGAAAAAAAAAAGATAAAAAAAGAAAAAAGGACAGGAAACGAGAGGAGGTACCATCCTCGTTCATTGTTACTTGATGAAATTATATAGCACTCGATGATAAAACTATATACTTCAATATAACTATATAAATGATAGATAGAAGAGGCTAAACGAAGATGATCGAATGATAAATAATACAATGAAGAGAGGTTATCGAATAAAGAGAAATGATAGAGAAAGAAGAAGAGAGCAGTCGAAATTATGATCCTACCTTATCTCACCCTCTTTCACCCTCTCTCTCTCACCCTCTCTCTCTCTCTCTCTCTCTCTCTCTCTCTCTCTCTCTCTCTCTCTCTCTCTATTACAGAACCGATCGAAGCTCCTCTTTAACAATACTGTTTTACACTATCGACATATTTTTTTCTTTCTCTCTCTCTCTCTCTCTCTCTCTCTCTCTTTGTCTAATATTTATCCCCGTCTTCTCTAATTTGAGAACGTTCACTCAGTCTATCTCTATATATTTTTCTATCATACTCATATACAGCGACGATTCTCAACTGGCGGACGTACGTATTTACTTACTTACTTACGTACTTACTTACTTAGTTACTTAGTTACTTAGTTACGTACGTGTACGTTATACGTAAATAACTGAGTAACTACCTGAACGAAGTAAGAGAATAAGTTTCAAAGCTCGACAGAAATGAAACGACGAGAAAACGACGATGACGAACAACGAATAACGAACTACAAAAACAAAAACGACAACAACGACGAATAAACCGATCAAATGTATATAAACGTACGAACGACCGAACGAAAACGACGAGAATTAAATTACGTGTATCTTTTCTTTGATCATTATTCTTATTAATATTAATAATTTCGTAAAAATATATACATACATCCTCTCTCTTTCTCCCTCTCTCTCTCTCTCTCTCTCTCTTTTCGTATACGCTCTCTCTCTTTCTCTCTCTCTATCTATCTATCTATCTATCTATCTATCTATCTATCTATCTTTCTTTTAATGGCACAAACCTTGTCACCCATGGCTGCGGCGAGCGGTGTGTTCGATGAGAATAGAAGGTTAACAGCGCGACTTCGAGTGGACCAGAGACTGACTGGCGTTTCGTGTCGTCGAGGACCGCCGGCATCATCGACCCGTCCTCCCCACCACCACACCCCTACCCCACCGTCGAAGAACGCGACGAACGAAGAGCCGCCGTCGTTGCGCGCGAGCGTTGCGCGCGCCACCTCTCCTCTCCTCTCTCTCACTCTTTCTCTATCCACCTCTATCACTATCTCACTCTTTCGAAAGAGAACCAACCTTCTTCCCCCTCTCCGTTCGCCAGCAACCCCCACTACTCCTCCGGTCCACCTTACCAAGAACCTCAGCGAGTTTGCCTCGCGACGTTCGCAGCGCCACCAAGCTGCGCGACGGCAATTTTCTCGCGACGTCCGTCCGTCCGTCCATCCGTCCGTCCGTCATCCCCCACTCCACCACTCCTTTCTCCTCCTCTCCGCCTATCAAGCAGCAAGCCCTGACTCATCCCCTCTCCCTTCTCATTCTACCATTACTCCTACTCCTACTCCTACTCCTACTCCTACTCCTACTCCTACTCCACCTCCTTCTCCTTCTCTTCCTCCACCTATCCTCTCTCCCCACTCCACTCCGCTCTACTCTACTCTACTCCATCGACTATCCCCTCTCCACCGCTCTTTCAGCCCCCGCCGTTCATCTCCTCTAACATAAGCGAGCGATACTACTTTGCGCTACCCGGCAGCGCCACCGCCCAAACGAGCGAGGCCGATGTGCATCATCCCCACCTAAAGGTGTACCCGTCTCGAAGCCCAGAACCCCCGTAAACTCTGGAACGTACCCGCACCACCCCTTTTTTCTTTCTTTTTTTCTTTCTTTCTTTATTTCCTTCCTTCCTTTCTTCTCTTTCCTTCTCTTCTTTTATCCTTCCTTCCTTCCTTCCTTCCTTTCTTTCTTTCCTTCCTTCTTTCCTTCCTTCATTCTTTCTCTCTTTCTCTTTCTCAGTCTCGATCTATCTGTCTGTCTGTCTGTCTGTCTGTCTGTCTATCTCTCTTTCTCTTTCTATGTAACGCGCCCCCGAAACGCTACGTCGAACGCGCAAGCTCCCTAGAAAGCACGAAACGCCAGTGATTCTCCGATTCTCGTCCCATCGTCAACATGTTTTAGCCCAACGTGCTTCTCTCACGCTCTGTTCCCTTTTCAACATACTTTCTTTTTCCTTTTTATATATTTTATCGATCCTAATCCAAGTCTAGTCCTTCTTTCTAGTCTAATCGAGAAAAAGTATTACGTGCTCTATTTTACGAACTCTTTATATTACGATGATAAATACTATTCAAAAATACTGTTTCTTGTATGACGTATAAGAGTGTATAGAATAATTGAAGTGTAATATATATACTTGTGTGTGTGTTATATTACATGATACATATTACATTACGTGCATATATACACACACATTCATACACCCACACATATATATATATATATGTATGCACATTTATATATATATATGTAAGTTAATATCCAGTATATTAATCAAAGCTAACGTCATAAAGTGATAGTTGAGAACCACTGCGGCACGATCTGTGCTACTGGGCTACGCGCCACACGGCGCTTTGGCCGACCGACCGACCGACTCTACTCAACCCACTCGTCACACCACACACACACACACACGCACACACACACACACACCTAAAGAACATATACACACAGATACACAACATACATACACATAAAAAGAGAGATAGGTGCAAGTTCCTATCATACATACATATATATGTAAACGGATGAAAGAGAGAAAGAGAGATGAGAATACACACGCAGTGCTATCTCTTATAACTGTCGTTCCCTATCCTATCCCACGTTAGGAACCCTCTTTTCATCCCCCTTTCTTTTTTTTTATTCTTCAAAAGAAAGAAAGAAAAAGAGAGTGAGAGTGAGCGAGAGAAACAGACAGACAGACAGAGAGAAAGAGAGAGAGAGAGAGAGAGAGAGAGAAAGAGAGAGAGAGAGAAAGAGAGAGAGAGAGAGAGATACTTGAATGTAGGGTAGAAGCTCTCCCGTGCAATCCTTTTTTACTTCGTAGTTACTTTTATACCATCGAATGGTCCGTTCCATGGACCATAAGAAGATGTCCTACGATTCAACGACGAGATTACTTTTTCCACAATTTTTTTTTCCTCTTTTTTTTACCTTGCGAAAGGTTTCGAGAGAGCTATATAAAGAGAGAAAGAGAGTGAAGGGGAGAGGACAGGAGTGGAATCTTGCGAGCCCTCTCGCGAGTACAACGTAACGTACTCGATGTCGATCGATTCGCGAGAGTACGTAGATACCTACAATTCGGCGTACTAGCTCTGCTAGCTCTGCTACTATTACTATGTGCTACTATTACTCTAGCTACTATCCCGCTGGGCTACAGCTGCTGCTACTACTACTGCTGTTGTAGGAGCAAGCAACTTTTTCCAACAATTGAAAATGGAGATGTAGTAAATGGAGATTCTAAGTAGTTTCTCGTGTTTCATAATTTGTCCTGATTCTTCACTCGTCGAAATAACAGAGAACGATGTATTAATCAATATGTATGTATGTATGTATGTATGTATGTATGTATGTATGTATGTATGTATGTATGTATGTATGTATGTATGTATGTATGTATGTATGTATGTATGTATGTATGTATGTATGTATGTATATTATTTATTTATTAAAATTTTACACGAGTTAGGCATGTCTTGATCCATCGAGAATTATTTTAGGAAAGCTCGATTCGAGGAAAAAAAAAATTACAAAATAGAAAAGATAGGAATCAAGATAAAGTATAAAATTATGGGATAATGTTAAGAATTTAAACGACGTATACGTATACAAACATATACGTACATATTTTTATTTTTGTATAGAAATAGAACTAATTTTCATATAGAAAGAAAGACTAATTTCTACTTGTAGTTTTGAGTGAAGTAGAAAACGCGTTAAGAACGAATGAGAACAACGAGGACGACGGTGACAACGGTAGTTAAGTACTAGTATTATTTAGTAATAGTAGTGGTAATGGTTGAAGTTAAATTATTAGGCTAGTCTATACAAGTATAACACTTTAATACTCCGAGTCGTGCCATTTTGAAAGGATTTTTCCTTAATTATATTTCTCGTTCGTTGTCGTTTACCGTTACCTTGTTCCTTATATGTGACCAAACATATATACGATAAGAGGAAATAATTATTAACGTTTAAATACCAACATACATATGTATTTTCCTTGAAATAGGAAAAACGTTAATAGTCGTGATAAAAAAAAAATTATAGTAACCATGGTACTTGCGTAACAATATCGCTCAATCGATATACGTTCGAGAACTAATCGGAAAGGAAAAAAAAAAGAAAAAAATAACGAATAATTGTACATGAGTGGAGAATTAGGTGAAAGACAAAAATTCAATATCTCTATCTCTCTTTCGAGCATAAATTTGTGTATATACGTTGCACAGATATACGACAAAGAGAGAAATATGTTTCCTTTTTTCTTTTTTTCGTTTTTACTGAATTCATTTGAAAACCAACAAATGGATCTATCAGACTTACAACATTAATTAATAATACCTATTAAACTTATAGTTTTAAGTTTTGCTCCATATTTGATATAAAACGAACAAGCTGAGAATCGATATTCAAGCAAAACATTTTTCTTTAACATTTCGTCTAACGAAATTAACGTCAACAAATATCGTATCATAATTCCATTAAATAAACATCATTGATATATACACACACACACACACACACACACTAACAATGAAAATCTATCTTGTGTAACTCTGAAATTAAAGGTTTGCAGATCGATGTTGATATAGTATCTACTGTTTATTTCTTTTGCACATGAGAAATCTATTTCGAGAAATTTTTTGATACTATTCTTTTTCTTTTTCGTTACAACCTGTATACGAGGAAGACAGTATATATATATATATATATATATATATATATATATATATAAAATGATAATAATAAAAAGAGAAAGAAAGAAAAAGGAAAGAAAAAGGAAAGAAAAATCGAAGAGTAGATATATAACACAAGGAAGCATATGGCTCCTTACCAAAATTTGCTATTATTAATAGCCTATGAACGATGACGAAGATAAGCAAAAAATAGAAGAGAAAGAGAAAGAGAGAGAGAGAGAGAGAGAGAGAGAGAGAGAGAGAGAGAGAGAGAGAGAGAGAATATCCAGTCAAAAAGATGATCTCTTTGTCGTCTATGGTAAGTACGTCAATGAAATTCTTAAGATGACGAGCCGACAATGTTTTCGTCCAAGAAACAAGGTCATAATCATAGACGAAAACAATCCAATGTGTCGTCTCGTTAAAGAAATTGACACTTTTCATTATTGTTATCGTTATCGTTATTGTTATTGTTGTCGTTGTCTTTGTTAGTGTTATTATAATAGTCATGTTTTTATCTCAACGAGATTGGCCACCTTTGACAAATATCTCTTCGCGAGGAAATTTACGATTATCTTTTTTTATTCACTTTTTTTTTTCTTTTTTCTTTTTTTTTTTTTTTTTTTTTTACTTTGTTTGGAACGTATAAAACGAAATTCCGATAGAGAAGAGGACGATGTTGATTCTATCTTTTTTTTTTTTTTTTTTTTCATTTTTTTTTAAGCGATGAAATAATGAGGATTAAATCATTCGAGGAAAATCGATAAGTACTTTTAGAAACGTAATCGAGAACACTTCGATATTAATTCACGAGCTCTTTATAATTCTACCTTTGTATTCTCATTCTCTCTCTCTCTCTCTCTCTCTCTCTCTCTCTCTCACACACACACACACTCTTTTTCTCTCTCGTTTTCTCTCTTTCTTTCTATCTA
>NC_057702.1:2715471-2719877 GCF_014466175.1 Vespula pensylvanica | reverse complement strand
AAAAAAAAAAAAAAAAAGAGAGAGAAATAAATAAAGAAAAAAATAGAAAGAAAAATATAAGAAATAATGAGAAGCATAATTCTCTCACGTGTATACTCAAACACTTATGACTTAGATCACTCTAGAACTTCGTAATCCTATACGGACTTTTTATTTTTAATTTTTTTCTTTTTTTATTTATTTATTTTTTTTTTTTGCACAGATCGATTATGTTACTTATCATAGTTAGGATATATGTATCTCGATACAAATGTACTTGACTATGATCGTTGAATTACTTTTGCTTGCCTTGCTTGAAACGTCGATGATACTTGTCTTTAAAATTTCAAATAACATATATACATATATACATACTTTTATATATACATATACATATACATATACATATATATATATACATACATACATACATACATACATATATACATATATACATACATACAGTCATATGTATGTTTGTACGTACATATATATACATAGATAAATAGATATATAAACAGATAGATAAATGAATAGATAGATAAATAGATAGATAGATACTAGTAAGAATTTTTTTTTCTTACTCTTGCAAGTCTAAGATTCTCTCTCTCTCTCTCTCTCTCTTTCTCTTTCTCGATTAATCCACGTGACGATCAAGGCATAGCGATCTTGAAAAGTTGACGACTCGCATACTTGAACTCTATGCAAGAGCAAAGAGCGAATATAGAAGTGAAGTGAAGAGAAGACAAGAAAAGAGAAGTAAAGAGAAGAAAGAGACAGAAACATCACAGTAATGATCCAGCTTGTGCGTGGTACAACACTATGAACGAATAGGGTACCTTTGTAAGTATACGTATACGTTTACACGCGCATGTGTGTGTGTGTGTGTGTGTGTGTGTATGCGTTTATGCACTCGCAAGAATTTTCGCAGTGTTCGCAATCTTTCTGGTACGTGGCCGTACCACGATGAGAGATCTCGTCACGTGTGAGAGATGCACCGGAAGTGAAACTGTGCATAGCCGCCATCGTCCACGTGAAACAATTACTTGTTTCATTTTAATAATTATATTTAATTATTAAGTTAATAATTTTGCGAGCATGCGTGCATACACGTATGTGTACGCGTATAAGAAAAATAATTATAATTATCATGTTGTCTTAATGATTATATTCAATTATTAACTTGATCATAATAATATAGAAAAATAATAACAAACATTACCTTTACGTTTTAAAGTAATACACAAGAGTGTAATGTTCTGTTTATTTATGCGGGTGTATGGGTGTTTTCTTTTCTTTTTTTTTCTTTTTTTAGAAAATATTTGTATTAGTTCTAATTAAATTTTAGAATCTAATTTTAACTTTCTCGTCATTTTCATTTTGATAATTATATTTAATAATTAACTTGATAATTTTATATATATATATATAGTAATAATAATTAACATTATCTCTTCATCTTAAATAATACATCATATGCAATCTTATATATATGCGTGTATGTATTTATATGTTTACGTATTATAAAATACCCGTATCAGTTTTAATTAAATTTTAGAATCCAATTTGAAGTTCCCGATCATTTTCGTCTGAATAATTATATTTAATAACTAACTTAATAATTAAATAAATATAGGAATAATAATTAACAATATCTTTTCATCTTAAATGATATACCATATATATATATATATATATATGTACGTCTATTTGTGTTATAAAATATCCGCCATTAATTGCAACGAGATAACAGAAAAATACTTAGAAATTCTTTTATAATTCTAATATCCTTACCAATAACGTCAAAGCAAATGAATAAATACTGACGTTTTCTCATCTATCAATTTTGACTTTTAGTAACGTTTAGTTACATAAGACAGTTCGATTAAACGACGCTAATGAAAATATAAATACCCGAACGTCGTATGCGTATTCTAGGTGTAAACTACTCTTCCATTAAATTCGTAAGAGAGCAAAGAGACGAGGTAAATTGATTTAAGATGCAAAACTCGATAGTCGTTATATCGTTATGACTTGACGGCTGTTCGAAGAAAACGTAAACGACGATAAAGTATCGTCGAGTGGATTGCAAATAATCTGTCAGTCATAAATTCTCAGAATAATTCGCTATAATAGATATATAGAATAATACGTAAAAAGCCAGAAAAAGAAAAGAAAAGGAAAGAGAAGAAAAGAAGAAAAAGAAAAAAAAGAAAAAGAAAGAAACGAAAAGAATTTTCTTAACGAGTTCATTATCAATAAAGTTGGCCAATTAAATTAATCACATTCGTCGTCGTCGTCGTCGGAGATTTGAAACGTGTCCTTGACGATGCAATTAGGAAAAAAAAAAAGAAATGGTAATAAAAAAAAAAAAAAGAAAGAAAGAAAGAAAGAAAGAAAGAAAAACAATTCGACAAAAGTAGGTCGATTATTCGGAACAAACGATGAACGTACTAAATCGAAACACATTTACGATGTGAACGAACGTTTATGACGCACAAATGCGGCTTAACACGTATACGCGAACCTATACGTACACGTACACACACACGTATACTCTTACGCTTACGTGCGCGTAAACTAGCCACTCAGAATTATCGTGTACGTAATTATTGGCCAGTAGATATGCAACACAACGATGTATGTGTCCTATAATCGTGCTATTATCGACGTTACAATACCGGTTTATCGTTGCAAATTACCAACTGGACGAGCCGATACGCTCGATGGAGATTCTCAAAAGCTGCATTTGATCCTTCATCATCTTCATCATCATCATCATCATCATCATCTGCATCTGCATCAACATCATCATCGTCAAGGATTACGACTAATTTTCTCTTCTTATTTTTCTTGTCTTTTCGATAATCAAACCTACTCTCGAATCTCATGCAATTTTTTTGTATTGAAAAAATTATATTTACGTGCATACATACGTGTGTGTATATGTGTGTGTGTGTGTGGATATGTATATGTAAAGTAACTCACGAGGAAAGCGTGGGCTATAAACGGAACTCCTGTGCGTTCGGAAGTCATGAATCATTTAATGACTCACGACGCATGATTCATTACGGGAGCAATTATAATTTACTTTTCGGAGCTTACCATTTATTTAAACGAGTTCGTTCGCACGAGAAATGAAGCTGAAGAAAAGGAAGCTGCCGTTTAGTCTTCGACACTTTTCTACGTACACGCATACACACAAACAAACACACACAAATACACACGATCATTTAAAAAGTTTCTTTGATTACGCCAAAAGTATGTAGATTTAGTTTTAAGAAACTAATTATTCTCTCTTTCGAGATTTCTTAAGTTAATTTTATTTATTTTTTTTTTTATTTTCTCTCTCTCTCTCTCTCTCTCTTTTTTTTTTAGATCATAGAACTACAAGCCTAATATATAAGCCATAGAATTCTAGAAAAATATTAATCCATTTCTATTTAACTTAGAGTGTAATAATATCTGCAATTTCCAACATACATATATTATACATATATACATACTTATATACACGTATACATATATACATGCACATAAGTATATCGATTTCTTTATTAATCTTTTTGCGTGCTCTAACACTATACGTATTTATATATATATATATGTATCTTTATCGTATTACAAAATTATAACATACAAATAAATATTATATGAATGATTTTAAAAATCGATTACTCCTTTTCGATTACTATATTCAAATTAATTTCATCTTCTTCTCTTATCTTTTCTTTCTTGTTTTATTTCTATTTTTATTTTTAGATCGCAAAACTACAAGCCTGACTTGTGAAACTGTAAGCCCGACTATAAGCTGTAATAAAAGTCTCGAAAAGGATTAATCGATATTTAAAATGTAAGTACTTGTTGTCCTACTTAGAAAGACTTTTGCTTCATACATATGTGCAATAATAATATCTACAATTTTCTATATACATACATACATATATACATACCTATATAAACACATACATAAGTATATCGATTACTTTATCCATCTTTTACGTATTTTAACACCTACATATACACGTACGTATATTCCTTCTATTACAACAACTCGTGACGGAATTATAATTTATAAATAAATCTTACGAATTCGATTCAAAAGCGCGACATACCTACGTCAATTCGAATGATGTCAAATTTGACGCATTCAATCATTACCATTACGAATGACGAAAGACAGAAAAAAGATAAGTAGAGCAACGGAGAAAGAAAAAGAGAAAGAAAGAGAGAGAAAGAGAAGGTGTACGAAATATATAATAAATTTTTCATTCATACAGACAAACACGCGATTAAATAAAGAATGAGGTATCGTATAAATGATATGTAAGAAAACGTAAGTGCGCGCGCATAAGATAGACGAAAAGAGAAAGAGAGAGAGAGAGAGAGAGAGAGAGAGAGAGAACCTCAAAGTAGTTGAATGCTAA
>NC_057702.1:2695471-2710471 GCF_014466175.1 Vespula pensylvanica | reverse complement strand
ACGCGATGGAAAATTGGAAGAGAAAGAGAGAGAGAGAGAGAGAGAGAGAGAGAGAGAACGGTGTCTTCTACTTTGACAAAGAATAGGATGCTGACGACATCAAGGGGAAAGGAAGGTAGTATATACGTTCTCTCGAGAGTTAACGCGAGAATGGACGCAACCAGGACGATCGATCTGGAGGAACTGTACCGGGGGTCTTATCGCGACTCAGCAAACTGCTTCCCGATAACAGCTCCGTTCGTTTGGAAAACCAATGACCCTAATCACCCTCCTCTCCTATCGATATATACGTATGTAGTACGCGAATACTATACGATGGGAGTTCGATTTTCACAAAGATTTATCTGACATCGAAATATAAACGTCAGTGAATCCATTGTTAGTAATTCTGATCTTTTAAAGGGACTACTTAGCATTTTATTAAATTTTTGATTTTAGGGATGATCGAGAGATGAAATAAGAAGAATGAGAAGAGGGAGGGAGGGAGAGAGAGAGAGAGAGATTGGTTAAAAAGAGACGTGTATAACGTACACACGAAGAAAAACACAGAGATATGAAGTTACGCATTCCGCGTGCTCGCTCGTGTCTATGGTGACCGTGACTGTATCTGCGTCGGAGGAAGAGACACATTATACTTAATCTACCTCTGGCTCCGCTCTGCTCCGCTCGTACTCCTACTTCGTGTTTCGCGAGCGTGATGCGAAAGAGAACCGGAGGAATGAAGGGAGGTAAAGAGAGAGAGAGAGAGAGAGAGAGTATAAAGCAGATCGGAGCCAGTGACTCATTCCTACCGCGTTCAAAACACTTTTACGCCCGGTATATATGTACGTATGTATGTGTAGTATTGTATGTAATGTTACCGCTTTACGTGCCCACATATCGCGTTTATAAACTCGAAGAAGAGAGACAAGTGCATATTGCGAGAGACAAGGAAAAAAGAAAAAAAGAGTAGGAGAGACAAAAAAAAAAAAGAAAAGAACGACAGATATACGATTTACGTTTATGGTATTTTAATGACTTAACTGATAACTTTGTGTACGTAAGAATGAGAGAAATTAATGATATCTCCTAATCTCTTTATCTTAATTTTTGTTTTCTTATTTCGCTATACGTAGAGACGTAGAGACGGAAAAAGACAGAGAGAAAGAGCTAGACTAACAGACAGACAGACAGACAGACAGACAGACAGAGAGATAGAAAGAGAGGGATTAAAATTTGCGATATAGATAAAACATGTCATAAAAAAAGAAAAGAGAGAAAAGAAAAGAAAAAAGTATTACTTCGATATTTAAATTCACGATGAAAATCCAAACTGAAATTAAAATGATCGATATATTTTATTAAATATATAATACATAATAAATATGTTTTATAAATGTGTATTATATATTACTAAAATTATTTATATCGATATGTATATTTTAATATATTATATATATATATATATATGTGTATGTATGCATATATGTATACAGATGAGCGTACACGCAACCACTTTAATTTTACTTTGAATTTTAATCGTGAAATCAACATATATATACATACATACATACATACATACATACATACATACATACATACATACATACATATACATATTTATACACATCGATAATTTAAAATTATTAATCCGTAATAGATGTAAAGGAAGAGAGAAAGAGAGACAGAAAGAAAGAAAAAAAAAAAGAAAAATGCCCCGAAACGAGGACGCACCTGTGTATGCACAGAAACGATCAAACTAAAATAATGTATACTATTACACATCGACCAAGAATCATTGACAATATAGAAAAAAATAAAATTTGCCAGAGAGAAAGAGAAGAAATAAAAAAAAAAAATAAAAAAATAAAAAGAAGAGACAGACAAAGAGACAGTCAGACAGACAGAGAGACAAACAAACAGATAGACAGATAAATAGATAGATAAATAGGTAAATAGATAGACAGGTAGTGGGCGTGTAGTTTCGACTCAGGAACAACCATTTAACCGACTCGAACATTAGCTCTCTGGCTTGCAACGATGCCTGGTATCACACACAATGTTAGATGAAACATTAGGCCAATGTTAGGCACGATGTGAGAGTGAAATGTACGATTGAAATGGTCGAACGAACTTTGCTTGCTTGCTTGCTTGCTTGCTTGCTTGCTTGTTCGCACTCATGCATACACATACACAAACACATATACACGCATACATGCACACACGCATCCGAGGTTATTGTGCATCATTAAGGCGCGTTAACAGCGACGTTTCTAATACATACATACATCATACATACATATATACATATATATATATACAGATATACGACAACTTAAGGTCAGGTGTACGAGAAAGACGTCAACGTTCTGACCTCCTCATCGAAAGCTTCTTCTTTTATTAAAAATCCTATTAATTATTCAATAATAATAATAGTAATAATAATAATAATTATTATTATTATTATTATTATTAGTTGATCACACGATTATCTCGATTCTATTATTACTGTTTTGTTTCAATAAATAATAATTAATTATGAGAATAATAATTAATTATTAAAATAATTCGTATAAAATATTTAATTTATTCTCAATGATTTATTATCGATTGATCAATTTTTTTTTTTTTTATTATTGATAAGAAATGATTGGATAGTAATTAATTGGAAATTATGCGATATAAGATGTTACGATAAAAATTGTATAGAATTATATAAGAGTTGATTTAAATAAGGATTGAAAGAATCTTGTATAAGAAATAGAAAATAGTAATTATATGCAAGTTATAAATATAAATAGAAAAGCTAGTTATAGTTTCATTAAACTTTTATTCTTGTTCGTTTGTTTGTTTGTTTGTTTGTTTTTTTTTTTTAATCTCTCAACTTGCAAATTTATGCACAATGCCAACACGTGTAAGTTTTTTTACTGAAATCCTTCATTCTTTACGATCCAACAGGCATAATCTAAAAATATCCGATGTTCAAATATGTGTCTCCGTTTGTTGCGCTAAGTTTCGAGTATATAATTCGAATGAGAAGATAACTTTTGTAAAGACTTTTCAACTTATAGCGTGGTTCAATTAATTTCAATTTAATTCAATTAAAATAATAAGATCCTTCGACTTTTTCTTTCTTTTTACCAACGATCGAACGAAAAGCAAGTAAATTAGAAATTTTTTAACGTGGAACATCTATTAAGATTGAAATAATTAAAATGATATTTTGATAATACTTAAGAATTCATATAAAATTTAGGATATTAGAGCAATAAGTGAGATTAAAGAAATAAATATTACAAGGATGAGAGACTCAGAGAGAACGTACGTTATCAAATTACGTTAATTATCTAAAACGAAAACGCTTCAATGAAATTAATATAATAATGTTAATTTTTCTAAATTCTTTTTCTTTTTCTTTTTCCTTTTTTTTTTTTCCTTTTTTTTTTCACGTAACTCCCATTTGACTTTTCACGATGAGACCCGATAAAATTCCCCTGGTCCGACTTATCTAACATTCGTGCAGGAGGATAGAGGAAATATATTTCCAAGATTAAGGAAGAAATTAAGATGCTGGTGTAGAGGTATAATCTCTTCCTCTTAATTTTTTCGGTCCTCGAAGACTTGGTGACTTAACGAACTTAAATTAACGGAGATAAATTAATATAAAAAATATATATATATATATATATTCATTACTTTTTTTATCGATATCACCCTTTCGAGGAATTTCGTTGAAATCGAAGAAACGAAAAAAGAAATGAATAAGTAAATAGAAAAATTGCATAAAAAAAAAGAAATAGAGAAAGAAAAAAAAATCTAAAGTCTGATTCTCTGATATTGAAAGAACAAGCAAACAAACAAACAAACAAACAAAATCTAAATTCGAAGAACACAGTTTGTAATTCTCGTATTCGGAGAGAATAAAAAACAGTGAAAAACGAAAAAGAAATATATTCGATTTCGAGAAGGAAACTATCGATAGAAATTCGTTTATATGGCAACAATACCAACAAATTTCTAATTCCAATGTATTACTTTAATTAATTCGTAGAATAATTAAAGTGATCCTATAAATAGATGCTTCGTAATCGATATTCTCTTTCAAAGTTAACTTCTTTTTCTTGTATTTCCTTAAACGCGAGAAAACGTGATGAATATTTTAGAAAGAGATGGAAATAAAGAAATATAAAGATAGAGATTGACAGATAAAAAGATATAGAGATAGATAGATAGATAGATAGATAGATAGATAGATAGATAGATAGATATGTATAAAGACGAAGCAGAAACTTAACAAGACAAGACTAACGAACCAACTTCGAGCTCGCATCTTTCATCGCTTCACGGATGGTACGTGAATGCATAGGAACGAGAGAGCGTGCTTTAACTAAGCTAATTAGAACTAACGAGTTTGCAAATCGTTTCAAAAGCGGTCGTCGCTCCGCGAAATATTTCTTAACGCGTTATAGTCAGTCAAAACGTAGATATAGTCTTTCAAAGTACGAGCTTAAGTAACTTAAGAACGCCCTATATCCCTTTTATTCGTCTTCCTTTTAAATAAAAAGAAACAGATTAAAAAAGAAAAAAAAAAAAAAGAAACAATATTCAAAAGAGACGAAGAAAAATAGTAGAAGATGAAAATTATAAAGAAGGGAGTAAGGAAAATGATAAGACGAGATGTACGGATTTACGTCGAATCTAAGTTAGTTGTTAAGTCGAGTCAAACTCGATGAGATCGATCGTACGTTTTAAATAGACGAATTCCAACGAATTTAATCATCGATCGTAATTATTCGCTCGCTCGACAAATAAAAAATTAAAAAATTGTTGAAAAATAAAAGAATAAAAAATTGTCGTTCGAACGCTATTAGTGCAAACAACAAGTTTTGCTCGAGCTGGAAAAAAGAAAAAAAAAAAAAAGAGAGAAAAAAGAAGGTAGGGGAAGAAGTAAATGACTTATAGTTTGCACAAACATAGTTCAAAGATATTATCGTTGATCGCGCGTGACCAGAAAACTAAGTGGAAGAGAAAGAAAGAATTAGATAGATAGATAGATAGATAGAGAAAGAGAGAGAGAGAGAGAGAGAGAGACTGCACAACGCAAAGCTTTCGTTCGTTCGTGTTCTTACGTAACGTTTCCATTAGCATCATCGATGTATAGGTACAGTATTATTACGCTAGAAGAGAATCGATATAAAGTAAATTCCTCGAGCAAACGATAACACATTGATAAAGCACGAGTCGGTGTCTTTTACTTGGCATTGTCGTTTCGTTCAAATGAAATTCTTCTTCGTTCGAGAATGTGAGAAGTTAGGGAGGGGATGGAGATGAGAAGAGAGGGGTATACATCGTTGAAGTGGATATAAATGGGAGTTGGGAGTTTTCGAAAAATTGTTATTTCAAAATTGAAATTTCGTACTAGCAAACAAACGTGTACGTATATATATATATATATATATATATATTTTTTTTTTTCGATAAGATAAACAATCTGCTTTCCCTTTGTATGAAATTTTATTTAAAAAAGAAGAAAAGAATTGAATATTCGTTTGAAGTCAAAAAGAAAAAAATTATACATATATATATATATATATATATATGTATGTATGTATGTATGTATGTATATATTTTCATCGAGAACCCTTTCGCTGTTACATTCGACGAAATATAAAAAAGCGCGTCTCGTCGAGGATTCATCGTGAATCGATTGAAGTGGACGAAGTTTTCTGGTTTTCCAGGAGTTATTTATCAGACGAGAAATGAAATGAAATGAAAAGAAAGAAGGGAAGGGAGGGAAAAATGAATGGAAGGAAGAAAAGACATAAATAAAAGAAAAAAATAAAATAAAATAAAATAAAGAGGAAAGGAGCCAAGTGAGAATTAGAGGCATAAAAGCGATGATTTGCACTCGCTCTGCCGTCAAAAGAAAAAGGAAAAAAAAAAAAAAAAACAAGAAAGAAAGAAAAAAAAATAAAGAGAGAGAGAGAGAGAGAGAGAGAGAGAGTCCTTAAGCACGCAATTGCACAAACTCTCGACCGTTTCTCGTCCGAGAAGGAAAAAATAAAATAAAATAAAATAAAATAAAATAAAATAGAGAGAAAAAATAATTAAAGAATTTAACGAAAAGAAATTATTTGATGGAAAAGAAGAGTAGATGATATTTTTATTTCCTCTTCTTTTCGTTTTTCTCTCTTCTGTCCAAAGAATCTCGTCGTATCGTTAAGTATGAAGAAACCTCCATCGTCCCTGATGTCCCTCCCCCTCCCACCCCCTCCCGCTAATAATAGAAAGTTGTATGATGGTCTAAAGTAGTAGAATGGGCGAGGCTCCTCGATCGATTCATATCGAAGTACCTACCTATCTGGTACGTGGAAGGCGTTAATGCGATCCCTAGCGACTATTCCCTTCCTTCTTGGCTGCGTTCCGAAGTACGTAATTAAGAGCAGTCTCTATTTACTTGGCACTCGACTAAATTTACTCGAATCCCTCGTCGCCTCGGCTCGAATCGTTTTCCACGGTCAAGATATTTTCTTTATATTTCACGTAGAAAAACAACGAGGATAAGAGTTACTAAGAGAATAAAAAAGAGAGAGAAAGAAAGAAAGAAAGAAAGAAAGAAAGAAAGAAAGAAAGAGAGAAAAAATATATATATCGAACGTGTTCGTCTCTATCAAGATCTATGAAACCACTGTATATATCTAAACGTTTACGAGATATAAAAATAAAAAACTAAAATGACAACAACAACAAAAAATATATCGAACGTGTTCGCGTCTATCCAGATCTATGAAAACACTGTACGTACCAAAAATTTTCTCTACACCTCCCTCCTCCCTCCCTTCCTCTCCTTTAAACTTTTTATTACGTTCTTTGAAAAAAAAAAATAAAATAAAAAACAAACAAATTAATAAATGAATAATAAATAAATAAATAAATAAATAATATTGAGAAGGTCGTATGGAAGGGTCTCTTTTTTTGTTTTTTTCCCTCGTAACGTTCTATATCCATCTACTCGTGTTTACATATGTTTTACATAAGTACATGGACGTGTGCATAGGTATACGCATTTATCAATTCTCCAATAAGCGTCCATGGAATACAATCGTTACGTTAATGCATCCTCGATCCTACTTCACCTTCGACCTTTTCAAAGTATCCATTCGAGATACATTCGACCTTTCTCATTCAATCCTATTCCAAGGCATCCTTTTGATTCCCTACGAAAACATATCCTTAAACCTTCTCTCTCTCTCTCTCTCTCTTTCTCTCTATCTCTATCTCTATCTCTATCTCTCTCATCCTTCCTTCTCTCTCAAAGCCTTAATCCCTACTATCTAATCCATGTATAAACTATATAACCCTATTCACCTTACTCCTACTTTGCTTCGTCAATCGAAAAATACGAAAAAGGGAGGCAAAATGGAAATATACAAATATGCATTTTCTATTTGCTATTTTCTTATTCTTAAATTTTTGTTCTTCTTCTTTTTTTTTTTTTTTTTTTTTTTTTTCTTTTCATTTAATCTTCTCTTTAAGCACCGATGCTTATCACAAGTTTCATTAATCAAATACAAAGAACACGAATTAAATGAGTTTCTCCCACGTTTATCGTCGTACTTACACACGTAGATGGATGTGTATGTGTGTGTATGTGTGTGGGTATTTGTAAACGATGAATTCTTATCTATGCTATACTACTTTGAAAACCTCGGATTAAATGGTATGAAGGAGAAAGAATGAAAAAAAAAAAGAAAAAAAGAAAAAGAAAAAGAAAGAAAGAAAGAAAAAGGTGTTGCGATAAAAATACTTTTTTTTTCTCCCTCTTTCATCCGCAAACTCTACGATTTGAATTTCATATTTTATCGTACGAGCGAATGCAGATAAACGAACGAAATTGTTTCATACGAAAGAATATATAAACCGGAGGTATGTCCTATGTATGTATATACGTAAGTAAAAAAATTCGATTTAACGAAATGGATGAAATAAAATTCTGAATAAAATATAACAAGGTGAATGTCGAGGAAGAATAAGAAGAAGATGAAGAAAAATAAAATAGAATAAAAAAAAAAAAAAAAGTAGAAAAAAATTCTTGGGTAATATTAAGAGAGAGAGAGAAAAAAAATAGATTCTTTTTTGTTCATCCAATTCTTTTCTCCTTTCTATTTTTTCCTTATTCTTCTTCTTCTTCTTTTTATTATTATTATTATTATTATTATTATTATTATTATTATTATTATAAGAAATATTCTGATTAGACAATTCGAGAAAAAAGAAAGAAAAAAGAAATGAACTTGACAAGTATCTGAATGATATTAGAAAAAAAAAGGAAAAAATCGATCACTACTCTCTCGAGATTTTTATCTTGAATTTTCCTTTTTCTTCGCGCTGTAAAGAACTTTCCGATTATATGATCGAAAGAAAAAAAGACGAAAAAAAAGAGAGAGAGAGAGAGAGAGAGAGAAAAAAAGAAACTGGAAAAATTCGAAAAAAAGTCGGAGATCGATCCGATCGATTCGTAAATATAAAAATATATATATATAAAAAAAAATAAAAGGAAAACATAAAAAAAAAAAAAAAACGTAAGTAACTTTTGAAACGTCCTGTAGTTTCGATTGGGTGGTAGAACAACGACGTTGTCGAGTACACGCAGAAAAAATGTTCACTTTGACGAAGGACGACGGACGTTCTTCATCTTTTAAAAAAGGAACAAGTAGCAGTAGCAGCAACAACAACAGCAAGTAACAACGGGTAGAGATCTTGTAGGTGAACTCGAACAACGTTTTCATACTACTCTACGAGCACCACCTTTGACCTACTTTACTTATCCCATTAACGTACGCGATGGATAACCTTTGCGCTTGCAACGCATAACGATATTAAAATAGCGCTAATTTGTAAACTGACGATCGAGAGGAAGGATCTAGCTGTAGCTAAATATGACGTGGTGTATGCGTCTATATACATAGATATGGATATAGATATATTAGATGCATATATAAATATATTATATAACGTTGCATCTGTGCGCGCGTTTGTACGCGTATATACGTTCACGGATACATATACGTTATGTATACTCTCTCTCTCTCTCTCTCTCTCTCTCTCTCTCTCTCTCTCTCTCTCTCTCTCTCTCTCTGTCTCTCTCTCTGTCTCTCTCTTTCTCTCTGTATATATATGTGTGTGTGTGTGTGTGTGTATGTGTTTGCTCGAGCTCCGAGCTGGAATATAAATTATCTCGAGCATCCGTCCATCCAAATTTATCTCTCGACTGGTTCACAATATCTCCAACGATATTATTTCGAGAGACTTTACCCTTTTCGATGCAAACAGTTTAAAAATGATTTTTATATATATATATATCTCTTTCTTTCTCTTTCTATCTGTCTCTCTTTCTCTTTCTTTATGTATATATATATTGTATAGAATATCTTTATGTGTATATATATATATATACATATATATAAAAGTGAGTACCTATTAGGAAAACCATTAACCTAACAAAGTTTTTCCTTTCTTTTTCCTAGTTTTCGAAACGTCTAGCTACGCAGAGTAGAGATAACCTAGAAGGGTCGATCGAACGAAATTCAATTTACCTTTGGTCCTGGAAAAGTGCTGGGTAAATCGATCCAACCTTCCACGGCATCCGGCGCTCGCGCGTTAAGAAAATGCGCGCAAAAAGAAAAAAAAAAAAAAATTATGAAAAAAAGAAGAGAACGAAGAATATATGAAACGATATATATATATATATAATCCTAACGATAGTCGTTGAATAATCGTTTCGAATAAAGGTAATCATAGATTAATTATAAATTAATCAACCTTCCAAAAAGACGTACCAGTATCAAATCCAATTCCGACGGATACCGTATTCGTGATAATACTCAACAATGGCAGACACTAACAATAAAAAACTAACGATCCAGAGTTAGACGAGCGAAAATAATTAATCGGAAACTACTCGAGAAGGTGGGTGGTGGGTGGTGGAGGATACATCTTTCGATTCGTCCGATATTTTCTTAATAATAACACACAGAAAAGAAGAAATAAATAAGTTAAGAGACGAATAAAAATTAATAAAATACAATAAAATAAAATAAAATAAAATAAAATAAAATAAAATATATGCACGTATATATAAGAAAGAGAAAGAGGACGATCTTCTCTATTCTCTCTCTCTCTCTCTCTCTGTCTCTCTCGTCGTACTTCATTCGGTGAAAGAAAAGAAAAGAAAAAACTTCGCGTGGAAGCTTGCAAGCTCTCTCGAGCCATTTCGACCTTCTTTCGTAGTACATAGGTCGGTGCAATGGCCAGGCTACGTAGTCGAATGTCTACGTAGGTGGCGCTCACGCTAATCAGCGTGTGCAACCTGAAAGCACGGAAATAAGGAAGCAAGAAAGAGGGGTAGTAGGTAGGTAGATAGAGAGAGAAAGAAATAGAGAGAATGAGAAAGAAAGAGAGAGAGAGAGAGAGAGAGAGTGAGGAGAAAGGAAAGAAGGCAAGGAAAGAAGGGAATAAATAGGTGAAAGAAGGGTGAGAAAGAAAAATAACTGAATAAAAGGAGAAAATGAGGAAGGAGGAAAAGAGAGAGAAAGAATTTAGACTAAGCTAGACGATAAAAGAGAAAGAGAGAGAGAGAGAAATGAAAGAATTTAAGAAGAAGCTCGTAGATAAGAGAGAGAAAGAGAAGAGAAGTTAGACGAAGCTCAACGAGAAAAGAGAAAGAGAGAGAAAGAGAGAAAGACTGTGGATGGTCAAAGAGGGGTTGGAAAAAGGGTCGAGGGGAGAAATGGTGGTCGAAAGAGTGGGGATGGGGTTGTATCGACCGCGCCGCACTGCGGGGCTTTATCCCCTCCCCCACACCCGTTCACCACACCTCCCACCCTCTCTAGCTCTCGACCATCGCGACGAACCCCGCCTGGACGTGTCCACGAGAACGCATCTCCTTTTCTATGATAATTCTCTTTTCCTCCCTACGGTCAGTAACACACACACACACACACTCCTCTCTCTCTCTCTCTCTCTCTCTCTCTCTTTCTTTTTTTCTGTTGCTCTCCTATGAAAAATCTGAGCCTGGATACCGGAAACTCTAAAAGGAAGAAAAAAGAAGGTCTTATCCCTTTTCCGCATTTTCTATTTCGATTTTATTGCTAAGAGGAGAGCTTGAGAAATAGAGATAGATGGATAGATAGAAAGAAATAAAAAAAGAAGGAATATCAATCGATTTCTTTTTACGATACTGACGAATGTTCTTCGAAATCGTCGATGATATATAAATAATAAATATATAAATAATATAATAAAATTATTGAATCCTTCGGAATGTGTATGTATGTATGTGTGTGTTCGATAATTTGATGTTCCTATCGAATCGATATATATCGTCGAACCTCGGAACTAACTACGGCGCAATCTCGATTTATACGTCGTCAAAACTAACGTTCGAAGTACGTATCTACATCGAACAAAATCTACAAATCTCTCAGATAAATATCATTCATATACTTTTGTATCCGAATACGTATACATATATATCTCGCAAAAGAGACAAGAAATACAATATCTTGTTCTCGAGTTGGACTATTTAATGATCCAGCTTACGTAACACGTCCAGTGTACTCCGAAGAGAATAAATACGGAAAGGGAAGAGACGCGATGATAAAACGTAGAGAAAAAGATCGACGCAACAATGACGACAAACCGTATAGAAAAAACAATGATTAAAAAATAAAAAGAAAAAGAGGGAAAAAACGAAGAGAGAGAAAAAAAAGGAAGAGAAAAATCTAAACCAAATATTTTTGAGTAACGAGGGTAAGTGGGTGGCTGGGTGGTGGTGGTAGCTCAAAAAAAAAACAAAAAAAAAAGAAAAGAATATAATAAATCTTGTTCGATTTAATGGAAGGAGACTCCCCTTGAGTTTGGTATGACGGAAATTGTAGAAAGCATGGCTCGTTTTATAGGTTCCACTTCGATTGAAAAGATGGTGGGGTAGGAAAGGATAGCTCGCGCGCACGGAGTTAAAAGGGGTGATAGTGGTGATGGTGGTGGTAGTGGTGGTGGTGGTGGTGGTGGTAGTGGTGGTAGTAGTGGTGGTAGTGGTAGTGGTGATGGTGGTGGTGGTGGTGGTACGTGCTTGGTCCGGTCAAAAGCGACCAATAAAGATTCACCTAGGTTAGGAGAGGGATGATGAAACGGGACGGGAGGACTCGAAGCGAATGTAATTACGTTCTTCGCTTATTCGGGCCCCTTTTTCGTACGTCTATCGAGAAAAAATTTGAAATGTCGAACGTCGATACGTTCGTGTGTGCATTATACTCCTTTTCTCTTTCTCTTTCTCTTTTTCTATCTCTCTTTGATCACGCACGCGCCGAACTCGTATATTCCATAGAACGAACGTACTCGTTTCTTTACCTTTGTCAATACGATATTGTCGACAAATCAAATTTTTCTTTCTTTGAGAAAAATGATGAAAAGATTCTGTATTATTTATTACGATTATTATTGTTATTATTTATTTATTTATTTATTTTTTCTTTTCTTTTCTTTTCTTTCCTATTCTTCTCTTCTCTTTGTACATACATACATACATACATACATACATACATACATACATACATACATACATACATACGTACGTACGTACGTACATACATACATACATATATGTATGTATATATCGATAGAAATTTTTCTTTCTTCCTAGTAGTAGTAGTAGTCGGTAGTTTTCGTCATCGTCTTAGTCGTGCTTACATATTGTAGAAGCGAATAAACGCGGGAGCGTAGAGAGCGAGCTCATTTGTGGAGCGACCGAGTTGTTAAACTGAAAGGACGGAAATTAATCGGTCACATCGGTCACGTCTGGACTATTGCTTCTCTCTCTCTCTCTCTCTCTCTCTCTCTCTCTCTCTCTCTGTCTTGTACGCTTTGTACATCGAACTACTTCCCTTTGGCTGGGTTGAAATGACGATCGACACGTAAAAAACTCGTTCATTCCATACGTGCATACGTATCTATATATATATATATATATATATATATATATATATATATATATCTGTGTGTATGTGAGTGGATACGTTACACGTCCTACAAGTATATGTAAAAATTGATGATACGACGTAAACGAGAATAACGTCGAAATTCAGCCAAGTTTCGGCGACATAGTCGAGCGCTTATCTTACAAGGTTGGGAGGAAAGAGGGTGGTGAGAAAAGGAGAAGATTAGAAAAGATGTTTCCAACTTATAAAATGAGTCGAATTCGTTATACGAAAGTATTGGAAACTTTTAGCGATCGGGAAAATCGAGTATGTGTTCGTACGTGCGTATATATGGTGCGTGCACTTATATATATATATATATATATATATATATATATATATGTATGTGCAATATGCATAGAAACTTAGCTCGATTCTGTCGCTGACACTCGGCTTTAAATTTCGTTTCGATTTTTTTTTCTTCTTTTTTCTTATTTTTTCTAGACCTCTACATCTCTCGAGTCCGAATGAAAAAGTAGAGAAAGGAAAATAAAAGAAAAAAAGAAAAAAAAAGGAAAAAGAGAAAAAGAAAAGTAAAGCAGGATAAAGTATGAGAATACTTTCGTCGATTTCGAAATCGATCGAATGATTTATTTATTTGCCTTTCCGATAGCGAACGTTCGCGCCATATATAGTTCGTAAGTTCGTTAGGAGGAAATTGTGCACCGTAGTTAATAAAAGGTAACCCTCGATACGCACCTCGAACGATAGAATGGAAATATATGATATATACGTATGTATAAATGTGTGTTTGCATTTGTATGTACATATATATATTTGTGTGTGTATGTGTATATATATATATATATAGATATATAGATATATATATAGATACATACGTATATATACGTGTTTATAACAGGCATGGTTGCAATAGAAATAATTAACCGTTCGCATCTGTACACCATCGTTAAGACAATATTATGATTTTCTTCCTTTTGCTTTGGTATTGTTTGATCTATTGAATGGTCCGGTAATCATAAATGCATAATAACGTTTATGTTTTAGACGTATGACTGTCTATGTATATATGTATGTATTTATACAGCTACGAATACGTATACACGTACGTATATTTTTCTAATGAAATTAATCACTCCCAGTATTATTATATGATATATATATATATATATTTTTTTTTTTTTTCGAGTAGATATATATATTTTTATCGAGTAGATTAATATTTTCACTGGAACGTATAATAATCGATAGGAACGTGAAAAACGACGCGAGTTAAAATCGAAGAAAATGAAGGGTGGAATAGGGAGGAGAGAAAGAAAAAAGAAAGAAAAAAGAAAAGAAAAAGATTACACTTCGATAACATTATCGTCTTCGTTTCAGTCTAGTAATCCATATCGTTTAAAAATGGTAATTTAATCCGGTGCACGGACTCCAATTTAGTTTACTTCGTTTTAAGATATTCTATCGAACGCTCGTTTTACGATGATCGTTAGAAAAATCGATCGATTATTTTCTCTTATACATTATTTTCATTCGATCGGGATTTTCTTAATTTCTGGAAGAAACTCCATTTCAATTCGACGAGTATATCCTTTTATTTTCGAACTGAATAAACGATGATGATGATGATGATGATGATGATGATGATGACGACGACGACGATGACGATGATGATGATAAAAAGTATAAAAGAAACTCGAGTAGACGTAAATGCAACGTCGAATCGTCTCTCGCATATAATTGCATCCCAACGTTCCCCGCGAAATAAGTCAGGAAGAAATTTAATTAAAATAGTCGGAACGTTTTGCAAGAAAATTTGATTTCGAGATGGCAATTTCCTACTGCAAATGGGATCTCCATTACTACTTTAAAAACAGTTCTTCCCATACTAGATTTTGTTTGCTGTGAAATAAAAAGAATTTGTACGAAGGAACGTTACACGACAGACTAAAGATCGTAAGTCAAATATCGTATAACTGTACGACGAATGATGATGTAAAGAGTGTCGATTGTAAAAAAAAAA
>NC_057702.1:2694777-2695393 GCF_014466175.1 Vespula pensylvanica | reverse complement strand
AAAAAAAAATAAAAAGAGGAAAAATTCGAATGAGTGAGCCATTCGATTGCTCATGCTATTAAAATCTCCGAGTGCAATATGGCAAGACTAAACGAATGTGTCGCTGTTTAATCCCCAAGCCAATATACACACGCACAAACGCATCGGGGATTAATCGATTAATTCCATTGCTGCTAGTGCCAATTATTGCATTCTGTTGTCTAAATATCAACCCTGAAATTGACGGTTTATTTGATACATTGCTATACTTTTAACATTTGATCAACCATATACATTTATTTATTATACGTATATAACGTTATTATATTTTTTACTTTAACACAAAAGAAAGAGAGAAAAATAAAATGATATCAATATTTATACTAACACTTGCAACTACTGTAACAACGTGACGACAAAGTTTAACAAATAAAGTAAAACGAAGTTTGAAGGAATCACGTTGAACTTAAAGGAAACTGTCCTACAAATATAGTCCTCAAAAAACCCTCTCTGTGATACATCGCTTCGACAATCCTAACTCGGTCAATTTTCGTGTGTCTCTTAATTAAAGTTAAATCTAATCGATTAACGCCAGCAACCTCATCACCCTCCCCCTCCTCTCTCTCTCTCTCTCTCT
>NC_057702.1:2688305-2690805 GCF_014466175.1 Vespula pensylvanica | reverse complement strand
AGAAATAATTTAGGAAAGTGTCTTTGAAATATTAAAAGGCATCGAAAAATTTTATCAGTAATATCGGTAAAAAGATCTGGTATAATCGATATGTGTTATAGAAAAAACAATAAATAAATAAAAAATATCAATAAATAAATATCCCGAGTTCTACTTCTTTCAATTAAATTGCATATATCTTTCGTTTAATGAAATTAAAAAATATATATATATATATATTTTCACTGTTCACTTGTTTATGGTATTAAATAAAACAAATCAATTTTATATTTCATCATCACCACCATCATTATCTCATCATCCAATTTCGATCGAAATAATATTATTCGCCATATAAAAAAAGAAAAAGAAAAAGAAGAAAAAAAAAAAAAGAAATCGATTACGATGCACTCGTATACATTTTATAAGTCCAATAAAACGAAACTTATTTTATCAATTCTTACGTTCAAATTCCAATTACTAACTGATCGTCAGATTGCATTTTAAATATCGTAAATTCTTCTCAGTAAAAACAAATATAATTCTGATTAATAATCTTTTGCTTGGAGTATTGCAAACGAATCGATTCGTATCACTCGAGTTATTATGTTCATTCGTTATGTTTCTTGTTTATTCTTTTTATTGTACGTACATACATACATATATATATATGTGTATATATATATATACATATCTATATATAAGGTATGCTTGCTCATTCAATAATACGATGAAGTATTTGAAAACTGATCTATTATAACTATAAGATACTTTTAATAGCGCATGTTATTTTTCGTTTCCTTTTTTCTTTTTTTTTTCTTTTATATATATATATATATATATATATATATATTGTTATATCTAATTGTATCCCAATTAAAAACGGCGTCATCTTTATTAAATATTTATAGGTTATCCTGTTACAGTGAGAGGAAAAAACAATGTCGAGCAAGAGAAGAAAAAAGAAATAAAAAAAAAAAAAAAACAAGAGGAAAAAAAAGAATCAAGAAAAAGTAAAAAAATGGAACGAACGATTGAATACAACGAAGGAATACAACCGATGAGTGGAAGGAAGTGAAAGGTGTGAGAAAAAAGAGGATCGTCGTTAGAAAATCCTGGCTGGTATTTAAGCACAAGAAGAACGACAATCGAATCGAATCGAATCGAATCGAATCGAATCGAATCGAACTGAGTCTACGAAATCCCTTCTATTCGAATGGGAGAAAAGAAAAAAAAAAAAAAAATCGGTTGACTGTTTTACGAACGACGTTCAAACGTACGCGACGAGCGTTAATAAATATCGTAGTTAAAAAAAAAAAAAGCTTCCTTTTCTTTTTCCTCTCTGTCCTATCTATCCATCCTTAATTTGCTTTCATTATATCAGTGATTCTCAAAATAAAAACCACGTTAAAACAATATCTGAGTGTGAGAATGAAAATTAAAAAGAAGAGAAAGAAATGTTGTTAATTTGCTCATGGGTACATCGATCCACTCGATGAAGACTACTGAAATATATTATATCGAAATCTTTCGGGACAATATAGTCTTTAATTACTATATATTATTTTATTTTATATTGCTATATTAAAATTGTATAGTTCGAACTATCGATACATATACATATTTGCATATATTAATTGTCAAAAGAGATATGTGAAATTCCGAAAGAATTGAGAACCACTGTGTCCATGTTGTTACTCATACGCTTATTCACGGATTTGAATTCCGCGGTTACCGCTAACGTTCTCCCGCCATTTTCTCGTCCGTTAAAAACTACGACGAAATACTTAATAAAAAGAAAGAAACAAATCTTCACGATTTTAATCCAACGTTTACGTCTAATAACGAAAGAAAGAAAGAAAGAAAAATAAACGATAATATTACAGCGATTAATACTTCCTTTTCGAAATGACGAAGAATTGAAATAAAAAAAAAAAAAGAAAAAAGAAATAAAAAAATCGAAATGAAAAAAAAAAAATTCTATCGATACATCTATCTTATCTAAGATTGAATTATCTTATTTAAGAAAGAATTTTCGTTACTCCAATCTCTATTATCTGTCTTATTTATCCTACTTAATAACATGGAATGAACGAGGAATTATGGTTACAAAGGCCACGTCGCAACGATGCATCTCTTAGAGAATGGCATGCTAGTCTCATTAAGATTATCCTTATCATTGACATTACGTAGCTAAAAGATAATGAAAGAAAAAATGATCTTGGGTCAATGTACTACAATGTCGAGAATAATTGTTCGACTGTTACACAATTACAATTCTTTCATTGTCAAGGGATCGATGATCCGAGAACGATAAATTCACTTGCATTTGTTACATCGTTCGAATTCGTTTATAAAACATCAAAGAAATAAACATTATCAAAAGATCTAAAAAAAGAATCTCAAATGTTTTAAAAATCGGTATGGTTTATCGATTATTGAACGAAAAATACGACGAACAACTACGTCTTTGAGGTTACGTGGAAACTGAGGAAAAGAAAGAGAAAAGAAAAAAAGAAAA
>NC_057702.1:2680805-2683305 GCF_014466175.1 Vespula pensylvanica | reverse complement strand
ACATTTCCATTTTGTCTATTATCTATATATCTAACACACTGTTCTGTCTATTCTAGAAACAAAATACGAATTAGAATTCAGTGTTCTGGATTTGTGATAGCTCTTCAAACTATGATGATTAATGTCATAATGCCTTTTGTTAAAGAGAGGAAGAGAAAGACAAAGAGAAGGAGAAAGAGAAAGGGAGACAGACAGAGAGATAGATAGATAAGATGGATGGAGAGAATCTTCACACAACGTCGCACAATACTAGTCTTTGATTTTAACACAATTTGCTGAAGTTGTTCGCGACGGCGGTTGGTTCAATGTCGTTGCTAGATATCCCTCTAAAGCTGGGCGACCGGGCCGATCGATGTGCAGGGATGTGGGTCAGGCATACGCCCGAACCCCCAGGATTTTCATCTCGCTCCTTTCTCCAATGGTACATGTGTACCTAAACGCATCCTCTTTTTAACTCACTTTTATTTATGACTTATGTCCTTCCTTTTCGTTTCTCTCCTTTCCTTTCTTCTTCTTTTCTTTTCTTTTTCTTTTTCTTTTCTTTTCTTCACTTCTCTTTTTTTTCTTTCCTTTCTTTATCCTTTCTTTTTTGTTTCGCTTCTTCCTTTCTTTCTTTCTTTTATTATCTTTTCTTTTTTCTTTTTTTTTTTCTTTTACGTCAACATGTCTATTTTCATATCGAGATGTCGCAATGACAATGTGATATAAAAAGAAGAGAAAGAAAGAAAAAATAAAAAAGAGGATAATCTAATAGGGAATGTTGTTTGTTAATAGGCGATATCGCGATTATTTGAATTATGGATTCGATTAATGGATTATAATTTTCTTTTTAAAAGGAAGGAAAGAGAGCAACGACAAAGAATTACGAGGGATAATAGGAAAAATGTGAGATCATACGTTAGTTCCATTAATAATAATTATAAAGGATGTTATTCCAATACGAATTAGATTACAATAGATTCTTTATATAGATGGAAAATGAGTAACTATTAAATCGAAAAATATATCCAGTCCTTTTCTCCTAGCTGTCTCTCTGCTGAATCGATCGGTGGCACGTATGCATGTACGTATGTATGTATGTATGTATGTATGTACGTATGTAGGTACGTATGTATGTACGTATTCATGTACGGTTCTACTGAACAATATCGTATCACACGGATGCGTCCATCCTTGATGAATTTCAACGATTAAATTGCATACAACTATTTCTCATTGACGACTAATTCGCTATTTTGATCGTTAACGCATAATACTAGTAACACAACAACGACAACAATAGTAGTAGTAGTAGTAGTAGTAGTAGTAGTAATAATAATAATACTAAAAATAATAATCAATAAGTCCAATATACTTTATCAAGATTTATTGATGATCCTTATTTAATTGACGACTTTCCCATCAATTTTGAAGCAAACTTGAGCATTTTTATTTTCGTCAATTAAAGAGAATTCTATGCCCAATCTAATATTTGGATAGATTTTCAAAATAGGCATTAATAAGGAATAAGTGACCTCTTCGCCTTTTTCCAAAGGACATTCACCGTTTACTAAATCCTTACATGCATCTGGACGTGGATAATCATATTCCGTAGTAACACCGAATACCGTTACTATAACTCGTGGTTTTAAGGTAGCAGTATTTGCAGCTGTAAATATACGTATATCGTTGTATATATAAATGTATACGTATAGAAACGAAAAAGAAAGATGAAGTATAATCGCGTTATGAAAATATCGATTTTATAACGGTTAACTAATCGTTAGTTATTGTAATGAAAACTTATTATCGATACTTACTAACTGCAAAATCCCAATGTGCTTTTAAATCAGTACCTCTGACCAATGAACAAGGTAATTTATCGCAACCTTCGATATTTAAATTTTTTGGCTCTGGTAAACCACCCTCGCATTTGTAATATTCGGTTTGCATGGACGACGCAATGCAAAATGCAGCCAAAACGTAAACTGTACAATAAAAATAAAATATTTGTCAACGTTGTAAATATGTGTGTGTGTGTGTGTGTGTATGTGACTTGATTTTTTGTTTTTTAACAATACAAATAATTATACAGTAAAATTTAATCAATGTAAGATTTACCACAAGCGAGAAGAGCCATTGTGACGAATTCGATGAAGACGATTTTTCGTTGAATGACTACAATGCTTTCCCAACACAGTATTTATTGCAGCCTAATATCTAATCAAACACCTGTTTACAAAAAGATAAGCTTTCATTCGTTTCAAACACTCGAAATGCCCACCTGTGCTTGACCAGCTGCGAACATTTTTATTGACTTAAGGAACAATTTATCTAATACATCTACAAGGATGAATCAATGATTCTTATTGACAATAGTAATTATTTACGTAATCATAATTCATGAGATTTTCACGTATATAATACCTATAATAATATACTTAAAAAAATTAAATAGAAAACGTAAAACTATAATTAAATTGTTGCATTAAATTAAAAAAAAAAAAAAAAAAAAAAAAAA
>NC_057702.1:2662926-2680795 GCF_014466175.1 Vespula pensylvanica | reverse complement strand
AAAAAAGATATATACGTATAAAGCGTATATAAGCTTTATTTAAAAAAAAAATCTGTTAAAATTAATTAAAATAACGAAGACTCACGCACGCACACGCACGCACACACACACATATATACACACACACGCGCACACGCATATATCATTCTCTGAAAAATAAAATGAACAATTTATTGGAGTTAGAAAGAAAGAAAAAATACTTTCTCTTCCGTATACTATAAACCTTTTTCTAACAAACTAAAATCCTTAGCAAGCTCCTCAAAAACTGGTTTCTTTGAATTATCGATCTCAAATCTCTCATCAATGTCCCTTTCTTTCCAACTAGGTAATTTTACAAATGATTCAGTCAATCGATCACGTATATAATAAGGTGTAATTTTAAATAACGTATAATAGAAACAATATCTCCATGGCTCGCATCTGCAAAGATAACAACAGAAGAATGATAATTCATCTTTAAATGCTCCATATTAAAGAAAAGAAAAGGAAAAAAAAAAAAAAAAAAAAAAAGCAATGAAACGCTAAGATTGAGATAATCAAAAAAACAAACAAAAAAAAAAAAAGAAGAAGGAGAAGATACTTTATCGATATATCTGTAAATTGTTCCAAGATTTTACGAAAAAAATATTTTAAAATTAACTTCTAATCGAGTGCTTTTCCTTTTAACTTCATCTTTAAATCAAACAACGTCTGAAGTGTCGTAGTATGAGTTATCAAATAATTGTGATAAGTAAAGGTCATCGTTCGACTTTATAAAAAAAAAAAAAATTGTTAAAACGATACAGAAACACGATACAAAAAAAATTCTTATAAAACTCACTTATAAACCGACGATGGATAATTGTCTAACAGTGCTCCCTCAAATTTTTCATAAATTCTAGGATTCTCGACGGGCTTGGGCGTGACCTTACATGCCAATGGTTCAAAATATTTCACGTATCGATCAAAATAATCCCTATAAAAATATCTCGCATCTAACGTCATCGATTCTTTCATCGCATCGAAACGTTCCGGTTGATTAGCTAAAATGTTACTCTCTTGGGTGAAGGATCCTATAGGGAAAAAAAAAAAAAAAGAGAGAACGAAAAATAAACAACAAACAATAATAATAATAATAAATGTAGACAAACGATAAGTACAGATATAAACGAATAAAAAACGATGCGACTGTCGTCGTGCGAGTGGAACGAAAAGAAAAGAAAAAAAAAAAAGAAAAAAAAAGAAAAAAAAAGAAAAAAAAACTGATAAGACGAACAGGTGGTATTAATCTTCCTCTTCCACTTTCTTTGTTCTATTTTTCTTTTTTATTTGTTATTTAAGAAAAAGAAAAAGAAAAAAAAATGCAACCAACCAGGAACAAAAGTAACAACGTCGATGCCATATTTCTTTAGTTCTACCCTGATGGCCGTGGCCCAAGCATTGATCGCAGCCTTTGTCGCACTGTAGGCTGCTACTCCGGGTAAAGGTTCGCTCGCGCAATGGCTTGAAACAACGACAATCCTGGTTGAATCTTTTCGGATGAGAGGCATCAATTGATGCGTGATCTTCATCGTCCCAAGAAGGTTCACTTCTAATTGATGTTTCACTTGATCCTTGGTTTGCCATTCGAATTCACCGAAGATCATAACACCTGCATTGTTCACCAATGCTTTCAAAGCTAAAACGAAAGAAAAAGAAAGGGGCCGGAAAAAAAACCTAGAAAGAAAGAAAGAAAAGAAAGAAAGGAAGAAAAGAAAGAAAGAAAAGAAAGAAAGAAAAGAAACGTATCAAAAAAAAAAAAAGAAAAAGAAAAGAAAACGTACGCATGCGCATTTGTTATCTCTCTCTCTCTCTCTCTCTCTCTCTCTCTTTCTCTCTTATGTAATCCTCGACGAAAGAAAAAAAAAAAAAAAGGAAAAGAAAAAAGAAAAATGGGGGAAAAAATGTAAAATTTACTGTATCTCTTTTTGTTGAGTAATAAGTGTACGTCTTTGTAAAAATTTTCGATACTCTTATCATTTGTAATGTCGAGTGGTAATACAACGATTCCTTTTTCCTTTAATAATTCTGCACCCTGACCAGTATTGTCTAAAACGCTGGCTATCACGGTGGCACCAAGAAATTGACAATGCAATGCTAAACTATAACCGAGTCCCGAATCACAGCCTGTAATTATTACAACCTGATTCGTATCGAGCATATGCCGAGAACCGTAACGTTTGTGTAAACATGCGCTACCTGTCGATAAAAAATTTACTATATATAATTTATTATTTCAATCATATATATATATATATATATATATATATATTTCTTTAATTAAACAACCAAAAATCCAAGAATCGGTTCACATTTTTATCATCCTATATAAAACTGATAACACTTATCAATCATATTTAATTTTATAAAATACTAAATCGTCACATGTGGTAACTATCATAATTACATTATGATAAAAATCACACATGGTGCTCATATCACGTCAAAATTCAATTATATATATATATAAAAAGAAAAAATAATCATACATTTCAATTATATTACGATATATCATTATTGTATAATTCATTCGTCAAAAATATCAATTTTTTCGCGCATTCGATCGTTAAGAATTAATATTTGTATCAATGATAAACGATAGCATTGATTAATGCTTTTTCCTTCTTTCATAAATCTTCTTTCTTTTATTTATTTATCCTTTTTAATTTTATTCTTTGATTACTTAGGATCAGTCTAAATCAGTCTGACAATAGTAATATGATTCCGAGTGTTATAGTGTTTCCAAAGGAATCGATAATATTTGTAATAATATTTAATCATATATAATCGAATCGTATCAAAATAACACACATACACACGTACGCACGCGCACACACATACATGATATGTGTTATATACGTTCTATATTCTGCATATTGTTAACCTTAATGAAAATTCAAAGCACAAAGGCATAGCTCACCAAAGGAACACAATGAAATCAAGGTAGCCAACCGTTTATTCGTGGTGTAACAGGAATACAATAGCCCAGCCGCACTGCTGACACCGACGGTCAATATCATCGAATGTTTCCTGGCCCAAGCTGACAAAGCCATTTTCAATTTGGTGCGTGTTTACGTAGCACTAAATACAACTTCCGGAAAATTTCTTTTCTTTCCGTTCGATCTCCTCTACTCCTCTTTCTTTCCCTTCTTTTTCTTTTTCTTTTTTTTTTTCCGTTTCTTTACGTTAGTTTATCTTTCCACCGTAATCCTTATCGTAAAAATCAGCTGATAGATTCTGAAAATAAATTAAAAAGAAAAAGAAAAATGTTAGAAAAATGAAATAATAAATAGTAATTAATAAACAATAATAATAATAATAATAATAATAATAATAATAATAATAATAATAATAATAATAATAAAGAAACAATGATAATAATAATAATATCGTTCCTTACAACGAAAGAGTAATACGAAGTCAAAGATGGAAAAATGATGTCTGTTCGAAAAATAAAACAAACTTGAAGCAGGTTGTACCTCGAATGAGAATATACACTCTAGAAAGATATAATAAACTATGGAAGGTCGTATAGTATATAGATCGAAGAAAATAGAGATTCCCTGTGTTTTCATAATAAATGAAAACGTCGTCGTACCTTTTAACCAGGCGAGCACGCATCGATCGATCGTTCACGCATGAGCGAAAGATTTTTCTGAGATCTCCAAATATTAACGAACGATGCATGAAACTCGTCTCTGTCTTCGTCCGAATTCTATAAGAATATAATGAAAGATGAAAAGAAAGTAAAATCGGTTATCCCCACTCTACTTACGTTCTTCTGACATTCTTTTTTCAAAATATATACATACGAGGGCTATGGCGAACGGACAGACAAGTCCGCCATGATGCAACATGGCTGTGACGCGCTATTTTTGAATTCAAATTACCTTCCCCTTCGACTTCCGTTCGTTCGTATTAGGAAATCCTATATAAATCGTGTACTTATACGTTTCTCGAGTTAAAAATGAATCTCTCTCTCTCTCTCTTTCTTTTTTGTTTCACTCGATCAAAATAAATCTTTAAGATCAAGGATCGGACTCGGAGACGAATAAATCGATATTGTGACTGATACTCCGATGTAACTTCACACAATAGCTACGATTTACAAGCATCCCTGCCATTATGTATAATTCATTTATGTAAATAGTCGAGATATCTTACAAAGAATTTTCCATGATGTATTTGAATAAGATTTTACTTGCAATGAGGCAAGAACCTTATAACAAAGTTTCTCTCTCTCCTTTTCTCTGTCTCTTGTATAATTTCTTTCTAACAATATATAATGGTATTACAAATAGTGTGATGTACTGGTATAACGATAAATATAATCAAACATTAATCCTTCGTAGATATTATCATTTGATATTTTATAAATTCATACAATTTTCTTTTAATTAACTGAAATATACAACTTAATCGTACAGCCTAAATTACATAAAAATCAACAGACATTAGATCTAGAAGTATACTGTACACAGTTTCATACACTTGCACATTCCTTTTGTATATATAATATTCGCTTTTTATATTTTATAATATTTTCTTATCTCTCTCTCTCTCTCTCTCTCTCTCTCTCTCGTAAGCTTTGTTTTCTTATACTTCCATATAGTCTTTATTATTTATGTTATAACTTATTATTTATGTCCGCTATTTATTTCTCTATGTATTACATACCAAACTTCTCATCTTGAACTTTAACATGTGGATTAACTAATACACTGTAACTTGGATCTCCTTCGGTAGACATTCTTCCTAACCAAGAAAGAAGCACGAGAATGATACAAAATGCTGTTACACCAGCAATGATTAGTATGACATATCTTTTGTGTATAGAACCTGCTGTACCCCTTCGTCTTGCAGGTGGCCTTGAGATTAATTTCCACCACCTTAAGAACAATTCAATAGCTGACTTTCTTTGATATTTATTTTCATCGTGATCAAAAGTCATATCTTTCGGATCATCGTAAGCTTCACATACTTTTTTTGACATTTGATTAGTCAAAGACATGGATGTTTCTATATTTACTACAGAATATGGTGGCTCAACTTTCTGATTAATTAAATGATCATTACTTATATTAGTATTGATTGAATTAACGTTACTACTAGTACGGGGTGTGACTACAGTAGGTGCAGAAGTGGTCATAGTATGATTGTGATAGGAATATGTTTCCAAAGCTGATGAAACATGTTCTGGTTCAGGCTTTTGCTCTCTATCTTCACTGAGCTATAAAATTCAAAATAAACGATTAAATATATTCACATGAACGAGTTATTTATATAACTATATAAAATATTTACCAATGGTAAGCCTAAACCAGCGCGTGCCCAATTGACACCTGCTAATTTTTCTCTTAAAACATCTGCTACCGGTGATACTAATTTTGGTTGTGGAAAAATGCATGTTCTACAAGATGGACAAGTATAACCAGCTGGTGCTGTCGTAGCAGGTAATTCTCTAGCATATCTGTCTAGACATGCCCAATGATACATGTGATAACAAGTTAATCGAACACAATCTCCTTCGCTTAAATTTCCAGAACATAATATACAAACTGGATTGTAGTCATGATCATGAAGCCATAAGAGATACGATTGTACTATACACTGGAAAAGATAATGTACATCATTGAATTAAACTAATGCAACAATAAAAGAAAAGAAAATTTTGTAAACGCAATGAAATTTTGTATATCTAACCTACAAACGAATAATCTACATACATTTATTTCTATCTCTTAAACCGTAAAGAAACATTATTTCTATTAATATACCTTTGGATGATTAGTAACCATGCAATGTTCGCAAACATTGACACGATGTTCAAAACAAAACTGGGTTGTTACTATTCGTTTTGGACACTTGCACAAACCCATATTGCATTAATATGATATGATCACCAATGTCGTGAAATCTTCTTCGGTTTCAATTTCTATTAACACGATAATAAACGATTATTATTTCTAATTCATTGCATGATATCTATGAATCACACAATAATTTCTTCTGTATTATTTAAGAAAGCCACCATATTTTATCGGCCACGTCGTCTGACATTTCGTGCTCGTTAGAAAAGAATGGACCAATAGGAGCGTTTCTTTTGAACTTTCGTCCAATAGCAACGCTTCTACCGGTTTATCAAATTTTATATTTTTAATTAATTTATATTAATTGTTTTTTTCTTTTGTGCAGACTAAAAAATAAGATGATTTCGCTTTGTATAACGTTGATATCTCATACATTTTAATCGTAAAGTTTCATAATCGCATCGTTGCACACAGTTTTTCAAAATGGCCACGCTTGGTCGTCTTGCATCGCAAATTAGAAAAAATTTTATTATTACGAATTATAACAGAGCTATATCGTTATCTGCGACAGCACGCATTAAAGAAAGTAAGTCGAATAACTTATACGTAAAAATTTTTTATCAAACAATTTATCAATTTTGCAAATATTGCTATAACCTATATGTTTATTATGATATATCTAATATAAACATTTTCTTGTGTAGTAACCGAAAAGAAGGATGGAAATAATATAATTATTGAAGCTACGATACGCCCTCAAAAAGATAAACACTTATTGATAAAACCTAAAGACAAAGTTTGTCCTATATGTTCCATCGGTCTTGATATTAAACATACTGTAAAATAAATACTTTCTTTTAATAACTTTTGAAACTAATAACTTCTTTTCTATGAATTATATTATCCTACAAATATAATAATAAAAATTAATCGCTTTCAGGATGTTCTCATATTAAGTCAATTTGTAAGATCGGACGGATGTATGTTACCAAGTAGAATTACCGGTTTATGCAACACGCAACAAAAAAGGATAACTACTATGGTTGCTATGGCACAGAAAGCAGGTAATTAAAGGGTTTATAAAGAAGTACTAACTTTTTGTCATAATTCAATTAATTGTTACATCAATGTTGCAGGTTTGATGCCTAATTTAACTCCAAAAAGAAGTAAAAAAGATCCTACGAAAAGATATCGGTGGAAAAAATTTAATACATATTTCGATGAGAAAACTATTAGATATAAGTATTTATAATTATTAATATTATAAGTACCAAACAGTAATAAACAAATATTTTAATCTGAAATGTATATAAAAATCAAATATCAAAATTTATCTTTAAACTTTTTAATCATTTCTTTTTTCATAGTAATTAACACTTAATAAAATATATAACATATGTATATATATATGTGTGTGTACGTACATATATATGTACAATTTAGTTATTATAATTATATTCACTGTAGAAAAATGATTACGTATATATGCTATATATAAAAGTTTAACCTCTTTGCGATAGAGAGCATTACGAACGTATACCATACGAACGTAACCTATAAACACGGAGCAAGCTCATAGAATTAAAAAACGAAGATCTTTAATTTAATGATAAATCTTGAATAATTAAATAATCAGAAATTAAATATTCATGCACGTAATTGTGGTATTACTTACGTGTGTTGGTTGCAGGTTAGAATCGTCGACAACGTCTAGTTAAAGCTATGTTACAACGTAAAGTAATGAAAACAACATGGTGCGAGCTTCGTAAACAATATATACACAGTACAAAGTGTTTGAAAACAAATTCTGAGAAACACGATGTTAAAAAAATACGAAATATTGGAATTTTGGCGCACATCGATGCCGGTCAATATACATTTTATATTGTATTAATAGATACTCCAAATAGTAAATAAACATTTTATACGTTATTCTATTACAGGTAAAACGACAACGACCGAACGAATGTTATTTTATTCTGGACTTATTAAAAATATGGGAGAAGTACATCATGGGAATACGGTGACAGATTATATGGAACAAGAACGTGAACGTGGTATAACAATAACTTCTGCAGCTGTTACATTTAATTGGAAAAACTATCGTTTTAATTTGATCGATACACCGGGACATATCGATTTTACTATGGAAGTAGAACAAGCGTTACGAGTTATGGATGGTGTGGTTGTTATATTAGATGGATCGGCTGGTGTGGAAGCACAGACGTTAACAGTTTGTAGACAGGCAGATAAATATGAGATACCTAAAATCATTTATGTTAATAAAATGGATCGCCCGGATGCAAATCTTGAGAACAGTTTAAAATCTATAGAATTAAAATTAAATGCCAATGCATTACCGATACAATATCCTATAAAAAAAGGAGATGTTTTCGAAGGTATAATAGACCTTGTAAGTTTAGAAAAAATAATATTTAACAAAAAGAGTCAAGGATTAGATTTCATAAGAACAAAATTAACACAAAACGAAGACAAAGATTTATGGAATCTAGCAAACGAAAAACGTGAAATGTTGGTAGATAAACTATCAAATTTGGATGACAAGTTAGCCGAAATAATAATAGAAGAAGAATCTCTTGGTAAAATAACTGATCAAGCAATATGTGAATCTTTACGAAAAATCACGTTGTCAAGAAAAGGCGTGCCAGTTCTTATTGGTAGTTCTTACAAAAACATCGGTGTGCAACCTTTAATGGATAGTATTATATTATACTTGCCATTTCCAGATGAATATGGAAATGAATACAGTTGTTTCAAAAATAATTTATCTGCACGCGTTTTTAAGATTGTACATGATAAACAAAGAGGACCTATCACTTTTTTTAGAGTTTATACCGGTACTATGAAGAAAGGCGAAAAAATATATAATGTTCAAAAAGGAAAGGTAGAACAAAGTAATCGTTTATATGTTGCCTGTGCAGATGACTATGAAGAAATTAATGAAATTAATAATGGTAATATTGCAGCTGTTACCGGATTACAAACTACTGTTACTGGTGATTTGTTAACTACTAATGCTTCAGCAATGAAAAGTGCACAAAAAAATATGAATGCATATAAATCTACTGAAGAATCAGCTGGAAGAAAAGTAGATAATATCTTTACTTCTGGTACTACAATACCAGATCCTGTCTTCTTTTGTTCTATAGAACCACCTTCTTTATCGAAGCAAGTACCTCTAGAAATTGCATTACAACAACTTGGAAGAGAAGATCCTAGTCTAAGAATAAATCAAGATGAAGAAACCGGTCAAACAGTGCTAGCTGGAATGGGAGAATTGCACATTGAAATTATCAAAGAAAGAATTAGAACGGAATATAAAATTGATGCCGATATAGGTCCTTTGCAAATAGCTTACAAAGAAGCTATAAAAGAAATGGTTAAAGATACTTTCTCTAATGAGTATAAAATAGGCAAAACTTTTCATAGTGTTACTGTAACTTTGTCTTTAATACCAAACTACACGCAAAACGAAATTTTACAATTTGATCATACACGAAATTCTGCTTCTAATATTGATGATATACATCCAAAGATGATGGCTGCCATAAAGAAGGGTATAAAATTGGCTCTTAGAAATGGTCCAAAACTAAATTCTCCAGTTATAAATACTGGGGTTAAGCTGCATTGGCTAGAGATACAAAAGGGTACATCAGACACTATAGTTTCTGCTGCAGTGACACAATGTATTAAACAAGTAAGTATAAATAATTTTACTTATTTACTTGAAAATTTTATTGCAGGTTTAATGAGATATTAGTCTTATTTTTTTTTAATTCTTTTTTGAACTTCAGGAATTTTCACTATGTTACTGTTCATTTTTGGCAATACTGGAAATATAAAATTAGAATTTTGCTTATAAGAAATATTTTGAATATCTGATGTATTGTCTTCTGTTATATCATTAGTTTTCGAATAATGCTTTCCTTCGTAAAGATACCTATACGTCCATTTTTCTTCCAAATTATCAGTTTTTAAAATATATTTTTGTTGCTGATTATCAAATATTTCATTACATTCTTTTTGCAAGTCTACAGCTAATGGAATATTAGATATATCTTTAGTTTCTTTGGATATATCTTCCGTTATATTATTCCAATTCGATAATTTAATATCATTCCACTTATCTTTTTTTTGTAATCTATTAATATTTGTTGGTACAACATATGATTTTATTATTATTTGATCTTTGAAATTTCCTATGGGTAATGAAATTGGACGTTGTCTGCTGAAAAATTCATCTATTAAAGTATTTGATTTCATTCTTATATTATTTAGTAATTTGGAATTAACATCTTTTGAACAGTCATTGGTTTGCATCTGCACGAATGAATTATTTATTTTGTCATTATAATATAGTTCATTAGAATTAGCAGTGTTATCCGTATTTAAAAGGTTTTGATATTCTTTATAATTATTATTATTATTATAATAATTATTATTATTACTATTATTATTATTATTATTATTATTATTATTATTCTTAAGATTTGTTTTTTTCTGTTTTAAATTTGTAGTTTGCGTTGCGTTCTCTATTCGATAGATACCCCATTTTAACATATATAAATCAAGAAAGCCTTGGTATAGATCCAACGAAATTTCGGAATCATTATAATGCCTATCTACAAAATATATTCTACGTAATCGACAATTGGCACAAATTTCTAGTCTCTGCGTTGCTATATACTGAGACTTAAATGCAATCTCTGTTAAAGTTTTCAAATTTAATTCTATTTTATTCCAACCAGATTGAAGTTGAATCTTAGCACGACAAATAACAGGATCTTTGATATTTCGACTTTTTTCATAATCACCACTACAAAATTGAAAATGATGACGTATGTTATCCGAATCTATAACCTGCAATTAATAATTTTTTTTTTTTTTTTTTTTTTTTTTATAATATATCGTATTTGAAATTATAATTTACAAATTGTATCAAATTAATAACCTGAATTTGAAAACGACAATCGGCACCAAAATTTTTTAATATAATAACAAGCACGGGTAATCCAACGCTCAAAAGTTGGGTTATGTTAGGTGGACAAGAAATGAATGTTTTTGAAATATTTGATAATTGAATGTCTTGAATTTCTATAACCTATTTCAATTTTTTTTTATATAAATATATATATATAAAATTATAAAAAATATTTCTACAATTATTTAATAATATATCAATAACATACATTGTCAAGTAAATCGCTATCTAAGATCTTACGAATGCATCCTGTCTGTGACTGATGTTTACCCCAATATTCTAATGGTTTTTCGCTAATACTACAAAGAAGAGATAAATATGCAGCAACCATTAAAGTTTCTTTTGCATTTCTTATTTATACAAATTAAATAATCTTTAATTTGAATAGATTTTGTATAGAGAACTATTGTACAGAACTTGATACTTAAAAATTTTGAATTCCTTCAATTGCTTATTCTTTCTTTCTTTTTTTTTTTTTTTTTTATTTCTCGTATTAATCGTAGATCGTATGTCTAATGTTAAAAAATGAAATTCTATTAATACTTTACGTAATATTGGACAATTAATTCGATTAACAATTAATACAACGCGTTTACAAAATAATTCGTCGATGATAAACTCTTTTGTAGATTCGTTCGTCATTGACGAATTACTGCATAGAATAGATTGTAATTTTCTTTATTTTTTATTATGATTGAGATTTGTATGAAAAGGATTAAATGAAGTTAGTATGAGTGAAAAATTAATTATTAATTCGATTAGATATTGTGTGACATTGGATTTTTCGTTTTTTAGCTGATGCGAAAAGGAAAGAGTATAATATTGGAACCGATTATGAATGTAGAAATTGTTACAATGAACGAATATTCATCGTCCGTTCTTGCTGATCTTAGTCAACGAAGATGTGAAATACAAAATGTTGACACGCGTGGAGGAAATAAGGTTAATAACAATGTTTATATATCATATTTGTTTCAGAAGAAATTAAGTAAGGATAAAGTTAGTAATTTAAATAATACTTATGCAATTTTCATGCAGGTTATTATTGCTTTTGTTCCATTGTCAAATTTGCTTGGATATTCAACGAGTTTAAGAAGTATTACGTCTGGAAATTCAACATTTACAGTAGAATTCAGTCATTACAAAGCTATGGAGACAATTTTTGAAGAAGAAACTATTAAAAGGATAACTGGATTTTAATAATTAATAGGTTAAGTATAATTTTGTTTAATTATTTAACCATTATTATTAAAATACTGTTCAAGAATATATATATATATATATATGTATATATATATATATATGTAGAAATAATTGATTAAATAGATACTACAGTATCACGAAAGAAGATAATTCCCAATAAATTTTCATAATTATTATTTTCAATTATTACAATTTCTTCACCTGGTTATTGGCTTGGTCTAATCAAAATATATCGCAACATTATGAATGGTGCATTACAATCTTCATTTACAATTGTCAATTTCGCGGACCACTACACACGATGTTGGAAAGCACAATTAAGGTTGTTGTTATTAAACTAGAGCAATTTAAGCGCACTATTAAAAAAAATCTTGTTGAGACTTACCAGCACCACGAGTAGCAGTCGCATATAAATATATTAATATTGCTTAGGATCATGCAAAAAGGTCATACATAGTAAAATATATGTATATATATATATATATGTATATATATATTATATGTATGGAGGGATTAAATGTTATTTAGTATCGATTGAATTCTCTAACAATCACTGTTGCATACAAAATCTAAAAAATACAGAGCGGACGACGTAAACAGCAGCAGACTCCCTTTAATGTAATCTTTGTTTTTATCACGTAAAAAACGTTTGTACAATTAGTTAGTTCATGCTTGAAAATCAATCCGCTCTGACAAATAATTATTTTCTCTTAATTCTCTTTCTTACAAGCTAATCTTTTTTTCTTACATTCTAAACTTTCGGTCAGTATATAACTATAGTATAAAATCTGTTCGCTCTTGGTTTAATTATCTAATAATAATAATAATATAATAATAATAATAATAATAATAATAATAATAATAATAATAATAATATAATAATAATAATAATAATAATAGTAATAGTAATAATAAAAAAAGAGACAAATATCTTATGCTCATATTAATTCTAATTTATTTGCATTACTTAAAAAATTTAAATATATATATATATATATATACTTATTATCACTTGTATGCAGATGCTTTCGCTACTACACCTGCACACCGGTGCTCGCAATTAAAAGTATGACTTTCTCTGTTTAATATTTACGCCTTCGAATAATGACAATAAGAAACCAACCACGTTTGCCTATCCTTTTATTCGCTTTGGGAAATGTAGAAAATATATCTTCAAATCGATCAGTAATTCGTTTACAATACGATCGTTAATAATAATGAAGTCAAAATCGTTGTTCCACTGTAAGTTATTAAAACGGAATCAACGTATCATAAAAAGATCAAGATCACAAAGCTTTACCTTAAATATATATCAAAATACGCTCTTCGATTGATCTGATTTAATTAATAATCGAAGATGACGACTTATTTTCCCGACAACGTACGTAATAAACGTACCTTAATAAAAATACTCCCTTCTATCAACGACACCCCAAAGGAAAAAGAAGAAAAAAAAAAAAAAAAAAAAGAAAAACAATTTATTTCTCTTTTTTACCTCTGAATTTTTACAGGCGCAACTCCGTAGATCTCTATTCTTCCTTGGCGTATTGCAAGATAGAAAAATCAAAAAGGAGAACGATCTGTTGCTGCTGCTGCTCGACGGACACGAAGAAGGAAACGAATGGCGTCGTTATGTTTGTATAATATTGCTAGTGTGTACGTGGTGTGTCGTGTATATTATGTGGTGTACGCGTTTACGCGTGTATTTATGTGTGTATATTGCACAAACGTACGAGAGAGAGAGAGAGAGAGAGAGAGAGAGATATATATATATAACGCAACGTTAGAAGAATTGTTTTCTTCCTTTTCTATTTTATTGAAAAAGAAAGAGAGAGAGAGAGAGAGAGAGAGAGAGAGAAAAGTAAACAAACCGATCCCAGAGGCTTGTGGGGACGGTCGAAGAGAGAAAAATACAACGTAGTATGTAATATTTCTTATTTATGGCAACTCGTGATGTCTGCGACGTAGAAAACGTCCGAGATAAAAAGGGCAACGCCCCTCTCTCTCTCTCTCTCTCTCTCTCTCTCTCCTTTTTCTTTCTCTCTTAATTTCTCTCATTCTCCATTGGTGTTTATATAATTGTCTCTTTCTATTTCTCCTCTAGATCTCTTGAGGCGAATAAAGTACACGTACACACAGAAAGTTTCTCTTCGTCATCATCGTCGTCATCATCGTCATCGTCTTCCTAAATAATGAATGGCAAGCGAGATAAATCCACGCGCGCCACGATTTCATTCAGGATCGTCCTCGTTCGACCCATATTCAATGACGTCGTCTTGGCGTCACAAGCTCACGAGTTTCGGTGGATTAGCATCTGGAGAGCTAAGATCTACGGCGGAGAGATTATTCCTTTGTTGCGTCGAGCAGGATGGTATTAGAGGTGTCGAAACTGGCGTCAAGCCGGTCCCACCTTCCATCAGGGAGTCAAAATTGAATGGTATACCGCTGGTTGGTGTTGTTATCGGCATACCGGCAACATCTAACGATGGTTTCATGAATGACGGTGTTTCTACCGTCTTGAAGGTCAATGAATCCGGTCTGTCCTTAGGCTCGCTAAAGATCGACAACGAATTTGGTCTGTTGTTATTGTCAAATCCAACGGGCAAAGAATTTGGTCTGCTAGGTCTTGCGGCCGTCAAGGTATCGCGCTTCGTAGGTTCAGCGAATTGATCCTCGAGCGGTATTTCCGGCTTTATCACAGGCTTCACGTCAGGCGGAGATGAGGAACGAAGTCGACAGACAGCTCTGTGAGCTTCGAGAATAAACTCGAGCTCGTCTTTGGCCTGCTGCAACTGATGAATCTCGTCCTGCAAGCTTTGCTTCTTCTGTTCCAAGCCCTCTGTTTCCTGCGAACACGAAACAGGATGTGATCTTCGTTTAAATTCGTCGTTTCTCTTTCTCATCGTAAGAGAATTTGTTTTATTATTATTATTTTCTTGTCTCTATCTCTCTCTCTCTCTCTCTCTCTCTCTCACTTTTATCGTTATCTTTCGTTTACTTCATCGATCCCTTCCTTTCTTTTCCTTTTATTTTATTTCTATATATTATGTATATATATATATATATATATATATATATATATTATTTTTTCTTTTCTTTTGAAACAATCTCTTCGACTCTCTCGTAATACGATAGTAACAGTCTCTATACGGTATCGCTACGAGGACGTTGATCATAGCGGTAGGACGATGCTGTTACTATCTAGAATGTAAAAAACAAATATTTATACTGCTCTAATTTCAGATGAAATTTTTTGTCGAGCCGAGTCATATATATATATATATATATATATATAATATATATATGTATATACAATATCAGCGTGTCTCGAAGGAAGGGATCGATGATACACCTTCGTGAAAAGGATCGATGTTACAGAATAATTTTCTTCTAATGGAATCTTTTTAAACGCTTACTTCTAGCAGGGCATTGGTGTGATCCATTCTTCGCTTGCGACACCTAGCAGCTGCCATTTTATTTCTCTCTCTTCTTATCTGTCGTCTCTTTTCTTCTTCGGGTGTCATACCAATCGTCCTGTTTGGTCTCCTACCACCCATATTGCGTTTCGTTGCCTGTTGCTGTTGTTGTTGTTGCTGCTGCTGCTGCTGCTGCTGTTGTTGCTGTTGCTGTTGCTGTGGTTGTTCCGGCTGCTGAGGTAACGTCTGTTGACTATCGATCAGAGTACTCGCAGGGTTGTTGTGATGCGTCGCCAGATTTTGTGTTTGAGCTGGAGTTGGTTGAGAAGGTTCGACCAAAGGTGGTACGAAACCGGCCTCTCGACTATGGGACCCTGTTTCGCTGGTAAGCTCGAGGAAAGTCTGCTCGATACTTCTCAGTGTCGTCGGTGTCAATGTTGGCGTAGTTCTTGTTGGTACACCACTGTGCAAGCCGTCGAGAGATACCAACTGTAAGAAAAATAAAAAAGTTATCCTTGATATATTGGTAACTCGTTCCTTTCTTTTTTCTTCTTCTTCTTCTTCTTTCCTTATCACTCAATAATATACTTATTAAATATCATTTATCATTATCTTTGTATGCTATTTTGTTATTATTTTTTGTTTTTTGTTTTTTTTTTTTTTCATTATAGACAAACACACACACAAGCGCATAAAGAAGTTCTCCAAAAATGAATTAGAAACGAATAGAGGGAAAAAATGAGTAGAGTCATACGGCAAACAGAGAAATCATCATCCTCGGCGTAACTATTATCGTCTCTTTTCCACATCGGTTATCAACCGTGCCTGATTCAATGTACGAAGACGCACTGATAAAAATAATCGTGATCCAATAGCCGATAACTTATCGCGCACGCTAGTACGATGGATAGATCTCACAAAGCGTTAGGGTTTGTGCGTTACGGACCGTTCGTATCATCGCTAAAATTACTCGACGAATCTCAGAAGCACACCTTATTACTACTAACAAACGACGAGAACCTCGAGAAGAGATTTCTTCTTACAATCTCTAATCTCTTCTTCTTTCGGGACTATCTAATCGCATTTGTATTCGTATTCTACGATCTTTCTCTCTCTCTCTCTCTCTCTTTCTTTCTTTCTTTCTTGTTTTCTTAACATACGCCAACGTAATTTACAACTTTTTTTAGATAAAACAACATCTAACTTAAACATAAAACACATTAAATAAAAAGAGAATATATAAATGATAAATGAAGGAGAATAAAATAAAAAGATCTACAAAAGTTAGTTTATATATATATATATATATATATATATACATATATAAAACACATTAACTTTTGCAAATCTTTCCAATGAAAGATTTACAAAGAAACGTCACGTTTCTTTTATGTGATATTTAGATCTTATTACGGATTTAGAATTTATTATAGATTTAGAGAAGATAAATTGTGCAACAGGAACAAACGTAGAATTCATGTAAGTCAACAAACGTTCCACGAACGAATGAACGAAGGAAAGAAGGAAGGAAGGAAGGAAGGAAGGAAGGAAGGAACGAACGAACGAACGAACGAACGAACGAACGAACGACAACATCGTAGGCGCTAAGTGTCATCGCTAAAATTACTCGACATATACTTCTCTCTCTCTCTCTCTCTCTCTCTCTGTCTTTCTCTGTCTCTCTCTCTCTCTCTCTCCCTCTCTTTCTTTCTTTCTGGCAAATTCAAGAGCTCGTGCCACCCACTATCAGCAGCAATACTATTAAATTCAAAAGTATACGAAAAAGAATTGTAAGCTCCTTCAGTACGAAAGATTGAACTTTCAATAATTTAATAACGTTAATAGACACTGTTATAGAACAACGGGTTTAGTTTTAAAACGACATACATTTGATATATCATTTTCTCATAATATTATATCGTTTAAAGAGTCGAGCTTACACACGATTGAGATGATAAGGAAAGATAAATGTTATCCAATTTGATCTTTCCACCTAATCCATTTCCTCTCTAATAATTTTATAAACGACGATGGCCAATTTTTTTTTCTTCCTCTTCCTCTTCTTCTTCTTCTTCTTCTTCTCCTCCTCCTCTTCCTCCTCCTCCTTTTACCATCTCATTTCTTTTTTTTTTCTCTTTGTCTTTCTCAGTGCAATGAAATATAGTGACGAATTAATCGCCTTTTAAGACGATTAGGATCGAAATTTAAAGTAAAGGGAATAAAAAAAAGAAACAGAAGGGAAAGAAAAGAAAAAAGAAAGATAGAGAGAGAGAGAGAGAGAAGAGGGAAAAGAAACAGTGATCTTTCATGAAAGTGTAAAGAAGAAAATAAATAATGGCACGGTAGCGCGCATATATAATTGGCGATACTGTTGGAGAGAAAGAGAGAGAGAGAGAGAGAGAGAGAGAGAGAGAGAGAGA
>NC_057702.1:2658599-2662916 GCF_014466175.1 Vespula pensylvanica | reverse complement strand
GAGAGAGAGAGAGAGAGAGAGAGAGAGAGAGATGCATCGTTAAAATAACTCTGAAACGAGTTTCGTGCGAGCACGCGTACGATCACGTACGAAGGATAAAGTGAGAGAGAAAGAGAGACAGAAAGAGAGAGAACCTCGAACGTACCGGAAATGACGAGCGTTCCTTTCGCGTTCGCGGTCTCTCCATTTGGACGACAAAAGATTCGAGCGCAGTAAAGTATGTTTGCGATTGAAGAGAAAGAGAGAGAGAGAGAGAGAGAGAGAGAGAGAGAGAGAGAGAGAAGTATATTGGCGATAATAATGGTGCGAGTAGACTACATAAGAGTATGTATTCGATATATCGATAAAGCGATGAATCGGTCGGTTATCACCGAGCAGTTTAATGCATATACGTATAGATATATACGTTTGAAACATAATCTGTACTGATCAGAAAGTGAATACGATGATAACTATACAAAGTATGTATATATATAATATGTATGTATGTATGTATGTATGTATGTATATATATATATATATTTGTATTTCTAACTGTTTAAAAATTTATAATTCCCGCCTAATAAATACACGCATATATGTGTGTGTGATCGATATCTACTTTACCGACTAAAGATAATTTTTGTAATTCGGAATTTTTCAAATACGTCGATGTAGGATCGTTTATGACGACGATCAAACACGTAAATAATACTTAAAGGAAATAAATTCTCGTTATCGGTTTCGTATCTATATCACTTGCTAGGTAATATTTTAAAAGGCGTGGCAGTGGTGTTTGTTGTCCTCTTGTCAAAACTTTTTTATATACTTTCGTTTATATTTAAAAAGATAAAAACGATACGACATACGTGCATATATGCACGTACAGATGCACATGCACATACGCATATATATGGTACGGATACACATACGTACATACACAGAGACAAACAAACAATGCAACGCTGCTAGTGGTGATAGAAATAATTTCGTGCGGATGCGTCTAAATATTTTCATTTATATTATTTTATTGTATTCCTTCTTTCTCTCTCTTTCTCTCTCTCTTTTCTTTTTTCTTTTATTGATTTTTTTGCTCCTTTGGCATCTTTTTTTACTCTAAACACACCGTCGTTGGCATGCGAACGCGCCTTCCGTTTCGCGACGCGGGTTATTCGCTCGTTATTCTTCTTCCCCACTCGTTTCTTCATGAGGACATGTGATGCACAGAAAGTGCATATGTATGCATATGCGTCTATATACATACATGTGTGTATGTATATGTATATACGTGTAATAGATGTAGTGTAAGAAAAGAACAAATACATTCATACGAAAGTGTATATTCAATGCGAATATATATATATATATATATATATATATATATATATATATGCAGTTACACAGAACGCAGATACATACAAAGAGTTGCAACGAACGCACGCGGTCGGTGATTCTATAAATAAATGCGTTTGCTGTTCTAATCTGCCCTGGGCTCTCGCGTTGCACAGCAGACAAAGGGCGATATCAGCTACCAGAAAATCATTGCGAAACGTACCCACAAAGAAATAAAGAAAGAAAGAAAGAGAGAGAGAGAGAGAGAGAGAGAGAGAGAGAGAGAGAGGGAGGGAGAGAGAAATATTTACGACGACGTTCTGAAAGCGTGGAGAAAGAGACTCGATTCGATCAGAGAAAGTAGAGAAGGAGAGGGAGGAGAGGGAGGAGAGGGAGGAGAGGGAGAGGAAAAGGAGGAGAAGGAGAAGGAAAAGAGATAAGAACGAAGAAGAAAATGTAGATGCACCAGTGCACGCGCGCGTTGCACACACGACACACATAGTATATATACATACATCCGTATAAACATACATATATTAGATATACATATATATACACACACACATATATATATATATACGTATAGTAAGTTGAAAGAAAAAAAAAAAAAGAAAAAGATAGGAAAGAAAGAATTAGAGGGAATAAATTAAAATTAAGATTAAGAGAAAGAAAGAGAAATTTTAAAGAAAAAAAAAAAAAAAAAAAAGAAAAAAAAAGGGAAAAGGAAAAGATTAGGAATTTTCTAATTTAAATCTAAGCGCATCATTGATCGGTACATCTCTTTAAAAGCTCTTTAAAATATCGCACGTTCTACTTTACGTCAATGAAAGAGGTCGATAGGCGACCTTGCATGGAATTCCATGAAAAAGTTATTGTTTCTTTCTCCCTCTTTCTTTCTCTCTCGTTCTTATTCTACTTCTCTCTCTCTCTCTCTCCCTTTCTTTTTTCTCTCTCTTTTCTTCTCTTACACCTGAGAAGACTAAGAGCGTTCGTCCGACGAAAAGAAAGGAGAAAAACGAAATAAAAAAGTAACAATGGCAACCAAAAAGAAAAGAAAAGGAAAAAAAAAACAGAAAAAGCCGAAGAATGAATCGCACTGTGGATACGCCAGATTACTTTTACTGTAACTATATTCTTCATGATATATATATTTTTTTTTTTTGGAAATAAAGAGAACAAAAGAAGAAAGGAAAAAAAAGAAAGAAAAGAAAAAGAGCTTCTTAAATCGAAGAAGCTCTTTAAAGGGGGATATGTATGTATCCGATAATATTAAAGCGTTATTTAAAGAGACACGATTGATTCTATCGATTAAACGAAATATTACAAGTTTTAGAATCTTAAAAGATCCACGTATTGGAGTTATAAAAGTAGAAGAAGGAAAGGGGCGTATACATATATAATAAAAAAAAAAAAAAAAAAAAAAAAAAAAAAAAAAAAAAAAAAAAAAAAAAAAAACACGTGTAGAATGTGTCGAAATGTCGGCCATGATAAAATAATAAAAAAGAAAATTGAAAAGATTAATTAAAAAAAAAAAAAATATGCAATGATTATTCGCACGATTCCGTATGATTCCGTACGATTTTTGTAAACAATTTGTTTGTTTCACGAAATGAGAGGACCGACGACCCAATGGAACTTACAATGGACGTTGCACAATATTGCACAATTGTTTCGCTCGTTTCTTCGTTCGTTCGCATCGTTACTTTATCTCTCTCTTTCTCTATCTCTCTCTCTCTCTCTCTCTCTCTCTTTTTTTTCTAGCATTTGTTAAACTTTCTCTTTCAAGTTCATATATTAACACACATGTTTCCACACACATATATATCATCTTTCGGGGACATTGACACGTTAACATTACACATATATATATATGTGTGTGTGTATATATATATATATATATATAAATATGTCAGCAGCAAACACGTCCATTAGAATTCAGGAAGGAAATTCGAAAGAGCCTTAATCGTTTATCATGTGGTTTACCTGCTGATAAAGCAGTTCCTGCGCGAGGATATTCGCAATGTCGACTGGATCCATGGCGGTGGCTGCCATAGTTCGTCGTTCCTGTCTCGTTAAGTTATTCGTTCAAATGCGTTCGTTTTCTTATAATATAATCGTCTCGTCGTCAAAAAATCGAAGGGAAGAGGAAATGAAAAAGAGGAGCAAGAAAACTTCGGATCGCGCGATCCGATTAGTCAAAAAAAAAAAAAAAAAAGGAAAGTCGATAAGATCGAAAGAAAAAAAGAAACGGAAAGAAAATTACAACAAAGAAATTTAAGAGAATCTGATAAAGAGAAAAGAATTTCGCGAGAAGATACCGAAAGAAAAAAAAAAAGAAAAAGAAAAAAAAGAGAGAAAGAAAAGAAATTGATCGAAGAAGGGATGACGATGATTGTAAGAAAGAATTAAAACAAAAAAAAAACTCCAATCAAATCAAATCAAATCAAATCAAATGAAATAATGAAAAAGAAGAAAAAGAAAGAAAAATAATAATAATATAATAATTCTTGTTGATTATCAGTCGGTCGGTCGGTAGGTCGGTCGTTCGTTCGTGAGAAGATCTCGTTTTGGACGTCGGTGTGCGCTTCTTTACTTTCCCCCTCTTCCTCTTCCACTTCTTGTTCTTCTTATTCTTCTTCTCTTGTATATTTCTATCCCTCTCTTTATCTTTATCTCTCCTATCGTTCACCCCTCTCAGTCTCTCTCTTTCTCTCTCTTTCTCTTTCTGTTTCTCTCGTGTCTCTTTTTATCTATCTCTCTCTCTCTTTCTATTTCTTTTTATATCTCCTCCCTCGTGCACGCTTTCTTCTTGCGTCGGTTCGTTCGAGTCTTCTCACTTTCGAAAAAGAGTTCTTTGCAAACCTTGCGTCCTCCACCGACGCCTCTCTTACACTGAGAGAACGAGCGAGCGTCTCGACGCCGCCGATCTTCGTGGCCTTACGCGACGCGAGGAAAGCTATCCTAAAAATAACCTTTCGAAGTTCGACCGTATATATATATATATAT
>NC_057702.1:2609542-2654542 GCF_014466175.1 Vespula pensylvanica | reverse complement strand
ACGCATTCTACCTACGTTTAATCCAACGATATTAACCCCTCGCCAAATCTTTTCGTGTCCCCCATATATATGTATTAATATGTATATATTAATATGTATGTATGTATGTATTGATATGAACGTATATATTAATATGTATGTAATGTATTGATGTGTATACATATATTCATATTAATATGTATGTATGTATGTATGTATGTATGTATGTATGTATGTATGTACGATGTTCTATATAAGTACGTATGATGTTTTAGGTGTGTATGTATGTATGTCGATGTTCTATATAAGTACGTATGATGTTTTATATGTGTATGTATGTGTGTATATGTGTGTGTGTATTTATTATATATCCGGATATCTTCGTGATTCCTCTTCGAGGAACTCAATTGGCAATTCCTGGCCAATCTCAAACAAAACCGCATCTCTATCTTTTTTATTATTTTCTTTCTCTCTGTTTCTTTCTCTCTTTATCTTTCTATCTTAATCTTTCGAAAAGATAACTAATTGTTCTGTATAAATATTGTTATATATAGGACGCGATAATAAATTGGCAGAGCGCGATTAGTGTCATTACACAATCTCGTACTTTTCGTTGCACGTTTATAAAACTGCATTGAGAGATTAAAAGAAAAAGAGAGACAGACAGAGAGAGAGAGAGAGAGAGAGAGAGAGAGAGAGAGATGTACAGCAGAATGAAATAGATATTTATTTTTGTTTATTTTGTTAATACATCCCCGCTTTTTTTATTTTCGTTTTTTTTTATTTTTCGTCTCTTTTTCTTTTTTATTTTTTCTTAATCCAAGTCAAATAACACTATACTAAGTGCATCATTATTATTAATCTCTGATTATTACGTAATTAAAAAAATAGAATAATAGATAAAAAAGAAAAAGAGTAATGAAAAAAAAAAACGAGAGAGAGAGAGAGAGAGAGAGAGAGAGAGAGAGAGAGAGAGAGAGAACATGTACGTTACGAAGAAAAAGAAGTAGAAAGATGAAAAAAAAGAAAAGATGGTTTCTTTAGAAGACTATTACATATCGTTGGGATTCGCATAACCGGATTTGTTTTCTTCCATTCGCGACCATTAATGTTTCGAAATACAATCGACATGTATAAGCACACGTATACACACACGCACCCACACAACATACACGCACGCACACACACACACACACACATATAGAGAAAGAGACACACGTGCAAGAGATCGTAAAAAAAAAAAAAGAAAAAAGGCAAGTGGGGATTCGACTCTTCGCGAAGTGAAATTATGCCGATCACGACGCGTTTGCGATATATCGTGCTGCGTAGAATCGACAAGTCCGCTCGAAATTACGAGAACAAAGTCCAAGAGTAACAGAGATGGACAGAAAAAGAGAGAGAAAAAGAGAAAAAGAGAAAGGGTGGACAACAAGTGAGGATGTGGACTATACCATCCGATCTTTTGTCCTTCCCTCGGGTCCTTTCGCGAACTTTGATCTTTACGGTCGAGAAATCGCATTTACGAAAGTCCGTGAGAATCGTGTATCGAGCAAAGAAAAATCTAGTGTGTGTGTGTGTGTGTGTTTGTATTTCTGTTTGCATTAAGTCGATCACAGGATGGAAAAATTCCTTTGTCTGCTTTCCTTTAAAATTCTATATAAAGTCGAGATAATATAGTTGTATGTATATTTATATGTATATCGAGAAAATAATAGTTTGTCATTTTTATATGTGTGTGTGTGTGTGTGTGTGTGTGTGTGTGTGTACACGTATCTACTCTCACATATTCTCTTGCGTATAATCACGCGACGAAATTAGATCGTTCGATTTATATTTCTACGGTGCGACGGTGTATTTTTATCTGGTTAGTCTATTTTCGAAGCATGTTCAAAGCGTTTCCTGTTCGTTTGTGTTCGTAAACTCCGGAGTTTGCCGGAGTTAAGTGGATAGAGTAAGAGAAAATCTTTTATCGATTTAATTGGACTTTCAATAGTTCTGAAACTAATGTTTCTTTATATACATATATATACAAACATATATATATATATATATTTACTTATTTCCTTATTACCAAGTTTATCTTTTTAATTAAAATTAGCGTAAAAAAAGGAAAAAAAAGAAAAAGAAGAAAGAAATAGAATGTAAAAATAGTCGAATCTATAGAATAGTTAATCGATGTACACCTAATTACATGCAAAAAAAAAACGATTCGATGATCAAGAGTCATACTCGAAATTAGAATTTCGAATCACACAGAACCCATACATATATGCATAGGTACGTACGTATATAAATACGAAAAAAAAAAAAAAAAATTGAATTAAAACGAAAAGAGAGTTCACGGAATACAGTTAGTTAGGAACGATTTTCTTTGTTGGACGAAACATTAAAAAAAAAAAAAAAAAAAAAAAAAAAGAAAAAAGAAAGAAAGAAAAGAAAAAAGAAATTTCATCGTCTCTACGAAAAGATTTTAATAGAATCCAATTTTACGGAATAATCTATGATAAATGAAATCTATACAAAAGCTGTAAAAAATGAAAAATGACGAGTACCAATGGATTGGCACATCGGATGCATTTTATTCGCTTTTAATACTCATTATAATAGATCTCATTTTAATGGAGAAAAAAAAAGAAAAAAGAAAAAGAAAAACGTTTACATCTTACGTATATTCATACACATATATACATACACATATTCGTACCTACATATACTTATTTTTTCACGCATATACATCACACACATATCCTTAAATACAAGAAGGAAATGGCGAACGCGATGCGACAAATGACTCGATTACGTCCGCGTGCGAAAATTACTATCGCGTGCAGGAAAAAAGTTATGGCCGAGTACGGACACAATAAGCGTAGCCTTGGATAACAAAGGAGTCGATCTCTCTCTTTCTTATTCACTCATACACATATACGTACATACATACATATATACATTATACACGTTATAAACGCGGTAAAGACAAATCGTCTCGCTTCTAGTTTTCTTCTTCTTCTTCTTCTTCTTTTTCTAATCGCAATGATACTATTCGTAGCATTTTCTATGCACGCTCTGCGCAGAAAATGCATATATATGCGCAGAGAAAATTCTATATATATATATATATATATATATATATATATATATATATAGAAAGAAAGACAGAATACACACACACACACATATATATATATATATATATATATATATATTATATACAAACCATAGAGAAAAAGAGAGAGGGAGATATACATATACAGAAGAGTCTTTCCATCTCGTTTCCGAGCCGAGGTGGGAACAAAGAATGTAAACACGATAACGAAACGATGCATCGTCATAATATACCACCACCATCTATACTGCAGCTTCTGTTCATCGTTCTTTCTCTCTTTTTCTCTTTCTCTCTTTGTCACTATCTTCTCTCTCTCTCTCGATGCATATTTTGATCGAGGGACGATACATAAATACTAGCACGTTTTTCAATTTCATTTTCATTTAAATGATTTATGAAATATAATCGTAAAAAAAAAGAAAGAAAAAGAGAGAGAGAGAGAGAGAGATTTTTATAATGGAAATATAAAATAGAGAATAGAATAAAAGTGTGCTCTCATAATCAATATAATACTCGATCTAATAAACTTGACGAACGTGTATATATATATATATATATATATATATATATATATGTATCCTCCATTATTCTCGCTTTTACTTTTTTCAAAACTTAGTAAGGCACCGAAGGAAAAAGCAACCGTGCTGTTTTTTTTAAGCGTACTTTTATCGTTCGTAGAATACGTAGGAGAGAGATTAGGGGAGAAACTAAAATACTGATCAATAAGTAGGATGAAGTGGGACGAGGGGAGGAGGGATGAGGGATGAGGGTCGAAGGGAGGGTGATGGTCTCGACATTTTTATGTGCTATGTGTAAACATGAAAAAAAAATAGAAAAAAAAGTATATATATATATATATAGATCGTCTACTAGAATAATGGTAGAAATGTATTGGTAGTAGTACTATAGTAGTAGTACATAGTAGGGAAGTATATATATATATATATATATATATATATATATATATATCTTCTAATTCTGAAAACGCTATAACACGGGAAAAACCAAGGCTGAGGAAAACATTGAATTCGTCGAAAGAGATACGTATGTATGTCTGTACGAGATAAGAGGAGGTGGGGGAGGGGGAAGAGATAAAAACAAAAAGGTCATTTAATTTACTTGCATATAATATTTCGAACATGTGTGTGTGTGTGTGTGTGTGTATGAAAAGAAGGGAGAATTCTTTTTAAATTGAAAGCTACTAGTCGTTGATTTTAAAGAGAATGACAATAAAAAAAAATGGTTTTCTACTTTTGGTACAACGAGTAACTTCCAAAAATGGAAACGTTTTTGAAGTAAACCGACTCACCTCGAAACAGAGAGGGGGGAGAGAGAGAGAGAGAGAGAAAGAGGGGATGAGAGGGAGAGAGACGTACACGAACATACACATAACACATAAATATACACATGTACACACTATATACACTCTCACGAACACGAATACACAGTGGTAATAGTGTTCCACGTCGACCTCGTGTCGGTTAAAAGAGGTAAAACGTCGTATATTTGAGCTATGCTCGTTGCGACCTCGAGCGATCTTCTAATCTCGTTTTCTCTGTATATGCACCGCGTCGAAAGAGAGACAGACAGAGAGAAAGAGAAAGAAAGAAAGAAAGAAAGAAAAAAGAAAGAGAGAGAGAGAGAGAGAGAGAGAGAGAGAGAGAGAGAGAAAAATATGTTCAAATGCGTAAAACAATCCTATTTTCTTTTTCCTTTTCTTTTTTTTTTTTTTTTTTTACTTAACCATTTCACGGATCGACGATAATCGATCTTATATCGATCTTATTTCGAGAGAAAAAAATTGAATATAAAAAATATATGTAAGTACGTACCGAGTTAAGTGTTATGACAATTAAGCAAATGTATATATATGCATATATATATATAATAAGAGTTTAAGAAAAAAAAAAACTATAAATTCTAATGCCAACGCATTAAAAAAAAAAAAAAAGAAAGAAAAAGATATTACGAAGTAATACGCGACAAACCGAGAACCGTACTCGACGATAGTCGCACTGACACTGACAGCGTTCTGTCATCATCGCGCTATCACCACATGGTCGGCTCGTTCTCGGCTAACTTCGGTAACGCTCGGCTTACTTCGGTTTTCCTTTCTCGAGAGGACTTCGTGACGACGACGACGACGACGACGACACGACACAACGATACAAGACGACGACGACGACACAACGGAGAACGTTGCGTCCCTGTTGCTGCTTTCCTCTTCAGTGGATCTTTAGAGGGGCAAGGGTAAGGATGTGGAAATACATTCGTCGAGAAAAAGAAGACAAGGTGCTGAGAGAGAACTGAAGAGGAAGAAACGACGATGACGACGACGACGACTTGGGGGGGATAAAGGATGACTTCATTCGAATCTAACAAAGATAGAAACAAAGAGAGAGAGAGAGAGAGAGAGAGAGATAAAAGAGCGCGTTTTTTAAAACCGACACGATCGAATGCGATTAACTATACGATTCTTACAACACATATCGTACATGCATATACGTAGAAACACTATCGATGTTTCTATTATTTTATTATATACATAATTATTCCAAATATCGAACGAATGTTCTTTTTTCCATTCAGATTGTTTTCTTGAAAAGAAAAAGAAAAGAAAAACAAAAAAAAAAAAAAAAGAAATCGTAAATATGAAATTATGTGTAATCGAGTGAAATGCTCGACAAAAATTTCATAAGTTCTTAATCGTTTTTCGTAATTATTAGAGTAATAGGATGCGAACACGTATATGTATTTATATTATATAGATATAATGAGGATGAGAAGAGGAATAAAAAAGATCGAGAAAGGCGCCATCCATCCATCCATCCATCCATCGATCCATCGATCCATCGATCGATGATTCATCAACGGAATCCATGGAATCGTTAGTACGCGGAAAGTCAAAGTCGAGCGTGTGTCTTGTTGCGTCACGAACAGTAAAGTTCCTTTTTCCTGAATGAAATTGTACACGACAGAGAAAGAGAGAGAGAGAGAGAGAGATGAAGAGAAGGCATATCTAACGTGAATTCTACGAATTTCTATTGAGTACATCCTGTAAGATTGCCAGTCATTGTTCGAGCACGTGGAAGCTCTTGTAAGTATAACGAAAACGATGATTTTCTAAGAAATCAATTTGTCCTTTCTCTTGTACGAATATTGTTTATTTACGATTATATATATATATATATATATATATATATATGTATGTATGTATGTATGTATATATAAACAAAGTATAGACGAACGTAATACGCACGTACGTATCATAAACATAAATCTATAAAATTGATCATACACATAAATCTGTAAAAGTCACGTTATATCGGTTTAGTTCGGTTCGATTCAGTTTGCGAATGAAATATATACGTAGCAGACATACACACACCATAGACGAGATTATATTCTTTCAGATCTCATTTAAATCGTTTGCTCGCGTTAGACTACTCTGAGTATATTTATACGTTTGTATGTATGTTTGCATATATGTATATATGTATCTAAAGCTCTTCTCTTAATTGGAGTCTGCCCTTTCCCGAGGCTCGATTAACGATTATCACTGTGAACAGTGCAACGTTGTCGGTCGCACGCCGTCTCTTTTTTTTTTCTTTTTCTTTTTCTTTTTTTTTTTTTTTCTTTTTTTTTAACACATTACCAACAACACAAAGTATTAAGAAGGAAAAAGCTTTCGATAATTAAAAAAAAAATTAAAAAAAAAAATATATATATATATGTATGTATGTTTCGTAGTATAAGACGATAATTATAGTAAATGCTTCTAGTGAATGATTAATCAAATCGATTAATGTATATGTTAATGTATATACATATGTATAAATTTAGATTCTCGTATCTGATCGAATTTATTCTTTGGAAATTTGTACTCTTCCATTTTTTCGATTGTTTTATATTTTCTTCTACAATAATTACTACAATATTTGTTAGGATGTTTACTGCAATATTTGTTGTAATATTTATTACGACATTTACTACGATATTTACTATAGCAATATATACTACGATATTTAATGTAATATTTATTACAATAATTATTATCATATTTACTACAATATTTATTAGAAAAATAAAATATCCAAATAATGATAACAAGAACCATCTTTTTATCGTAAATATTTCTCAATACTACCTTCGTACTATTACGACATTCGTTTCATAAAGATTAAATAAATAAATAAATAAATAAAATGAAAGACAGAGAGAAAAAGAAAACATAAAAAGAGACCGAACAAAACGAGTATACTTTAAAGTTATCCATGAGTAGTCGATAAACGGTTTGGCGATAAAGACACAGAGGAAAAGAGAAAGAAAGAGGTGGTACTTTGGTTGGACGTTTTTAGCACCGAAGCGAGAACAAAGGCCACTACGAGATGCTGTAGAGTCACGATATAAGAGAGAGAGAGGAGGTGAACGACACCGAAAAGTTTAAGTACCGAGAGAGGATCCTCAGAGTTCTCACTTATTCTTTTTTACTCTCTTTCTCTCTCTCTCTCTCTCTCTCTCTCTCTCTCTCTTTCTCTCTCTACTCTCTTTTTCCTTCTCTCTGTCCTGTCTTTTTCTATCTTTCTATCTTTTTCTTTTTGTCACTTTTTCTCTGTCTTTCACAGCGTTTAAGTAAGTATGTAATTTGGGAAATTTCGAGGGCCACGTCACGGCCTTGTCCGTCTTTGTTCGAACAGGGTACATATGTGTATATGTAGGACATTGAACCAAGGCTTCTCCAAGGACAAATTTGCGTGAGAAAAAGCAAATGCGTTTTCTTCGAAGTTGACCTTTATAAAAACATGTATGTGTACGTACGTACGTAGGTACTTACTTAGTTACTTACGTATCTATGGTACATACATACATTTCGTAATCGATATACGCGTGTCACAAGATTACGTTAATATTCTTCAATTGTTATTATATGTTCTTGAATTATTATATAGTATATAATAATAATAATAGTAATAATAATAATAGTTTTTATAGTATATACAAATTTGCTATACATACTGTATGATATCATTGATATATATTCTTGAATTATTATATAGTATGTATAGAAAAATTTATTATACATAATATATAATGTAACTGATATATCGAGTCAATCATTTTTATATTGAAATTTATTTATGTAATAAATCTGTCGTATATGTATACACATACATACATGTGTGTGTGTGTGTGTGTGTGTGTGTGTTATGTACGTCATAGAGGGGAATCACTTTCTAATAGAATTCTATTAACGCGTTAGAGAGCTTAAATTTTCTATTTTATTTTTCTTTACCCTCTTCGAGATATTTAAGGAAAAAAAAAATGGAATTATTGATGATACTTTCGTTTCAGCATATATATATATATATCGTAAATTCGTATAATTACGTTTAATTCGTTTGGAATTTTTCGTAGAATAAAATGGTAAAAAAGATCCATCGATATCGGTTCTTTTGTGAGACGTGGAAGAGACGGTAAAGTATCTGACGAAATCGATACCCGTTTTACAACTCAAGGCCATATAATCGCCTAGTTTTCACCGTCGATGATCGATTAGCTTCACCGAGCATACTATACATATATATACACATATATATATATATGTATATGTATATACATACGTATATACACATACATGCAAACGCACAAATACATGCACTCGCACGTGGTAATTCTTTATTTACACCGTTCACGTACCATCGCGCACATGCCATGTTGTAATTATTATCACAGTTGAAACCATACAAGAAAAAGAGAGAGAGAGAGAGAAAGAGAGAGATTTTCTGATTCGTAAATTTCTTTAAATCAAAAAAAAAAATATATATATATATATCGATGTATGCACGAAAATGTCTGCGACTTGTAAGATTAAAATATCAAATGATTATTCAGCAAAAGAAAAAGAAAATTATAAAACAAAAATTATAAAACAAAAAAAAAAGAAAGAAAGAAAGAAAGAAAGAAAGAAAGAAAAAAGCTAACTCCACTATATCAACTCGTTAGTCAATCGAGATAATAACAGCTGTTTTTCTTTTAAACGCCCATTCTATTATTTTGACAAGATAATTATTATTACGAGCTTTCGATGACGTTATTACGTTAATATCGGCCCTTCCCCTTCCCTCGTTGGATCGTCAATCGTGATTATTTATTTCATTATACGCAAACGTAGACGTTATCTCGTTGGATGAGACAAAAAAGAAAAAATAAAAAGGAAAACCATAGAACAATGAGGGAGAAGAATATGTCGCGTGCGACCTTGAGAAAGTCATTCGCGATGTTATCAAGGTTAAAGTGGCGATATATGTAGCGTTATGCATTCGTGATAGATCATAGAATATATTCAGAGATGATTGTTGCACCTGTTTTATTCGATTATTATTGAAAATGATGATATCCAAGGGAAATGAAGATGAAGAAGAAGAAGAAGAAGAAGAAGAAGAAGAAGCGTTCGATGAGAGAACGTAACCTTCGAGTGAATATTTTCAAGACGTTAAGGACGTAGAATGGAACGAAGAAGACAGATAGATCGAGAGAGAGAGAGAGAGAGAGAGAGAGAGAGAGAGAGAGAGAGAGAGAGAGAGAGAAGAGAGAGAGAAGGGTGAAGAGGAAGAGATAGAGGGAAGAAAAAAAAAATATAAAAGGATCACGAACGTAGAAGGAGAAAACGCTTCGAGGGCACAACGGTGCGTGAATTCCTTACAAGTGACGCAACCACGAAGGCATTTCCGACTGGTTGCACTTCGACAGCCTCTCTTCGATGGGAATAACTACATAATTGCGTAGATAATTCCTCGGAGAATTCTTTGATCTCTTTTTTTTTTCTTCTCTCCTCTTCCTTTTTTATCCTCATCCCTCTTCTCTATCTCTACTCTTTTTTTCGATCGCACGCTTCATTTCCATCAACCATTTTCTAATTTGTAATTTCTTTGTTTTTATCTTTTAAACGTAGATAGATAGATAGATAAAGAGAGAGAGGGGGAATACATATCTGGATTTTATTTTATATGGTGAATATATGTTTCAATGGAAAAAGAAAAAAGTAATTCAAAGTGAAAAAAATATATATATATAAATGAATATATAATATAATAAAGTATATATATATAAAATAAAGATATAAAAAATATATTGATATATATATATATGTATGTATGTATGTAAAAATTGATTTATGTTAAGTATAAAACTCGTCAACTATGAGAAATGTGATTTGAAATATAAAAAGGCATTCGTTTCTTGAAGACATTTTATATATATATATATATATATATATATATATATATATATATATATATATAAAAGAAAAAGAAAGATTGAGGGAAAAAAAAAGAAAAAATAAACTAATTAGCATTCCGCATAAACATAGGTTTAAACGTGTTAATAAATCGTGTTAATAAACTGTTGGCCAGCGTAAAAAGAAATCCATAACAATATGATTTATATTATTAAAATAAGGACTGTTTACTATTATCATTTACATTATTAAGATATAACTATTAGAATAGAAACTATATTATCAATTTATATTGACAATAATATGATTTATATTGGAATAATAATAAGAATTAATATTAATAACTTTTAATTGCAACCTAGTTAGAAATAACGATCTTACAAAAATACGATTACGTTATATACATTACTGTAATAACATAACACATAGAGTTACATTATTACATATATATTACACTTGTCAATTAGGTTTATAATCCCATAAGAATCATCGACATTTTCTTTGTTTTTGTTTCTTTTTTTAAATTGAAAACATTTAGAAAAAAAAAAAAACTCTCTTTGGATCATACATATAATAATAATAGTAATAATAATAATAATAATAATAATTTCACGAAATTTGAAACGTCTGATGGCCAGCATCCATCCAATCCATCCATCCATCCATCCATTCATCCATTCATCCTCACATACCATACACATATAAGACACATGTCATATAAGTCCATTTGAAAGACAGCCCAGAGAGGGTTCTACGACCTCTTAAATTAAAAACTCCCTTTTTAGGGTGTCTCGAAATAGGGAGTGACGAACAGGTCGAAGAGTGGGAGTGTGGGATATAGAAGGAAGGTGTAGAAGAAGAAAAAAGATGATGAATAAGTTAGGACAGTTTATCATTCTATCATACTCGAAGAAGGGCATCTCGTCTCTTTGAATTATGATCGTTGAATTCGATTCGTCCTTTTTATTTTATTTTATTTTATTTTATTTTATTTTCTTTTCTTTTTCTACGAAGGAAGGCACCAGCAGCACACCTTCTTTTTCTTTTTCTTTTTCTTTTACGTTTTATTCTTGTTCGTGAGGACGAGCAAGCAGGCATATATTCTTTTTCTTTTTCTTTTCTTTTTTTTTCTTTTTTACGACGTTATAAGAACGACGTGCATAGCCCTTTAAAGGAAAGCTTCGAAAACTTTTCAAAACATATATAGTACGTAAAGATGTGAGCATTTGTTATTAAACGAATCGAAATTTATCGAGCAATTATCAAAAGAGATTTCGAAATCGTATAATCATCGAGATTGTTAAGAAATATTGAAAAGTAATATTTTATAAAATTTCAGAAAAAACAGAGTCGAATACGGAAGTTAATGTTCAAACGTTCGATTAACAACGACGACAATGACGATGATAATAAAGACGATTGGAATATATTGATGATACGATTAGTATGAACGAGATTACTATATATATATATATATATGTATGTATTAATGTATATCTATATCACGTATTAATTAAAGATAAATTTAATATTAATCTGTAATAGAAATATAGAAAAGACGTCATTAGATGAAAGATTAGATGGAAGATGGTGGATGAGTGTTTCATAAATACATATACATATACATGTACATATATATACAATTATGCGTAGTGTATATATATATATATATATATATATATATATATATATATCAAGATAAAACACACGCGACGAGGACGTTCGATATTATATACTAGAGATTAAAAATTCATGACATTAATAACCCGTTGCTAGTTAAACGTAAAATTGTAACAGTGGTTACGGTTCGCTTCGATGGAAATGACGCACGAATATGGTTTACCATAATCCGGTGGACCGTGTACACTGATAAAACCTCCCCTCCTCCTTCTTCTTTTTCTTTTTTTATTCAATAATTCTCCTTTTCCTTTTCCTATTCCCCTTTCGTTTTCTTTTTTTTTTTATATATATATATATTAAATTCTATACAAGTAAAACAAATTTTATTCGGTTCAAAGATTTCTCATACGAATTACAATCTTAATAAACGAATTATAATTTTATATAACTAAAGATTTAAAATTGATATTTTTATGGAAGTACTTATATAATCTCTAATTCTCTTTCTCTCTCTCTCTCTCTCTCTCTCTCTCTCTCTCTCTCTCTCTCTCTCTCTCTCTCTGTCTCTCTTTCCCACCCTTTTATAAGATAGACAGGTCTATAATATATCCAACCTAATAATAATCGACCGACAGATACGATTATCGCTTACGTTATTATCAACTCTTTGTTATAACCTTGTACCACGGAAATTAGCTTTGCTCGCGACGATAATTCATTCGTGCCGACGACAAAATAAACGTGTATATACGAAACGTTGGTCGAACTTCCGCTCTTGCTTGGTTCGTTTTTTTTTTGTTCCCTTCCTTCCCTCTCTCTCTCTCTCTCTCTCTCTCTCTCTCTCTTTCCCTCCCTCTGTTTATCTCTTTCTCTTTCTATCTCTATCTCTTTTTTAACGAGTTTCGTAAACAACGTCGTTAACTTATCGATCTCCTACGAGTAAGTGGAAAGTTGAAAAATACGAATTGGTAAAGAAGGGTAGAAGAGATATGAAAGGGAATGTTTTCTCAAAAACTCGACAAACTTTTTGTCCTAATCATCCTAAAGAATTTTCTCGATGTTACGAAAGATGTTTTTCGCCAAAAGTTCTTAGACTCTTGTTATTTTTACGACTTGAGAGAATGAAAGAAAGAAAGAAAGAAGAATCAAAATTAATCAGAGAGAAAAAAAAAAAAAGAAAGAGAAAACTCACGATAAAGTTTAAATAACTCATCGTTAAAATCGTTTAGAAAATTTGTGCACAGTTCTTTTTATAATATCCTTTTTATTATCACCCTTCGTAATACGCGTGCAATATCTAATCGACGATTTTTATTTGAAAATATTTTGACGAGGAAAAAGCAAGAAAAATAGAAAAGAAGAAGAAAAAAGGAGCACGTAAGAAAGGAATAAACCAATCTTTGTATTAACCGATCAAAAATTTATCTGTACATAATTTAATCAAGTGTCAAAGATAAAGCTTACGCATGAAAGACGTCTCATTAGAATGTCGCGAGTAAAAGAAAAAAAAAGAGAGAGAGAGAGAGAGAGAGAGAGAGAGAGAGAGAAGGAAAAGAGAAGAAAAATACGAAAAAAGAAAAAAACAAAAACGCTGAAGAAAAAAGAAAGAGGAGAAAAAAAAAGAAAAGAAAAGAAAATGTTCGCATGCTCGCGTAACGCGATAATACGATGAGAGCGCGAGGACATTCAGAAAATATGTTTTTGTTTTTTTCCCTATCTCTCATCTATTTCTATTTTCCTTCGACGACGACATATTGTAAATACGTACTACAATACAATACTACGTATTGTACACGCAAATATAATACGTATATGTAAATATAAATTAGTAAACTTCGTGTGTTGTCCCTTTCGTTTAACGAAGGTCGAAGCAAGCAAGCAAGCTAGCAAGCAAGCAAGCTAGCAAAACTAACCAGTCAGTCAGTCAGTCGATTTTAACACGCAAACGTGAACGCTTCTATCTAAAAAGAAAGTATATAAGAATAGAGAGAACACTTAAAAGCGTGTTACTCGACTAATTATCTTGATGTTAATTATTCTCTCTGTCTCTCTTTCTCTTTCTCTGGTATATATAGAAAAATATATATTGTATACATTATTACTAGGATACAAAAGATCTAGAACACATTTCATGAAAACAGAGGTTGCGAAGTTTCGACCAAGAAACAACACATCGCTTGAAACATTCTCCAGGGGAAAGTGTTAAACCTATTGACGTCACTCGTAACGCAAGATATCTTTCGATGGAATCGACCTCCTTTCGAGGTCGACCACACCGGATTACCAGTTCCCCCCACTATTAAATATATCAAGAAAAATCAACGCGGCGTCTTGAAAACGGACGAGAAAAGAGGAGATACTCGGTTAAATAGTACATAAGTATATATATATATATATATATATGTAAGTACACATATACATATATACGTACATAGATACATATATTTCTCAATCATCATTGACTTTCTCGTTGGATCGATCATCGATAAAAATCGATTATCCGTTTGGTTGACCTCTATTTATCGAAGGATCGAGAAGATCGAGAAACCTTCTCTTCTTCTATGAAAAAAAAAAAAGAAAGAAAAAAAAAAGAAAGTTTCGTGCTATTTTTTGAATTTTTATTTTTCTGATAATCGATATTATATATTGTTTAAAAAAAAAAAAAAAAGAGAGAGAGAGAGAGAGAATTATAGGTGTGAGCGTTTAAGTCTCGTGTAAAACGCGATCGTAGAGTCTCAGAGTTAAAACGCGTCATATGACTCGTGACCTTGGACCTTGTCTTCTTCCAGGTAGCGGGCCTACTTCCGCTTCGCGATATAACAGGTCAAAGAAAGATAGAGATGGAAAGAGAGAGAGAGAGAGAGAAGGAAAGTGAACTACTACAACTACTTCTGCCTGCAATTATCTTGCCGTCATCGGTCGGATCGTACTTAACAGGCACGCAAATGCATTTTCTTGGTAGAGCAGTACGTGTTGTTCCTTTGCTATAGGGGCATGCATGTTCTCTAAGAATATGTGAGAGAGAGAGAGAGAGAGAGAGAGCAATATATACGTACATATATATATATATATATGAAAGAGAGAAAAGGAGCAAAACATAATAATCGACGTGTTTACGAAGCGTCACGAATAATAATGGCCGAAGGTAAAAGCTCATACACACATAGATATACATACATATATATATATATAATATATATAATATATAAATGTTTATATATATAAACATATATGTATGTACATATGTGTGTATGTCTGTATGTATGTATGTATGTATGTATATGTATGAATGTATGTGTATTTGTGTGTCGTTTAAGTAACATGCAGGCTACGCGTGCGTAGATTTTCATTCATAAATTGTCGTTGTCTCTGTCCGATGAATGATTCGCGATGACTCACTACAAACGAACGAATAAATGAACGAACGAGCTTCTTCGAGATATTCGAAACTATATGAGGAATAGATCTCATCTATCTATTATCTCACTTCCTGGTATACTTGCAATAAATGAAAAAGAAAAAGAAAAAAGGAGAAAAAGAGAAGGAAAAGAAAAAAAAATAATTACGCCATTGCTATCGTAGTAGTCATCGTTTACGTTGTGAAAACAGAATCGATTGACTCCCATCGATGATGACTCTTATATGTTATTAGTGTCGCGTACACTTGTCCTATGTTAATTATTTCCGGTTCGCGCCTGTTTATATATATATATGTATATATATATATATATATATATAGATACATATATTTATTATATATACGTATGTACATATGGTAGATACGTATCACATAATATCGTCTAATTTCTGAACTTGACATCATTCAATGCTTGTACGCGTTAAGCAATATTTCTAGTTCGTATCACGAACGTACGATTAGATTAGTTATTTGATCGTTAAAAATTATCGTAAGTAGAGGAAAAAAAAGAAAAGAAGAAGAAGAAAAAGTAAAGAAGATGATTTCGTGATATCGAATGTGCGTGTACGTGCGTACGCAGAAGTTTGTCAAAGATTTTCGAATTGTACGTAAATACGTAAAAAGATTTATTTTAAAACGATAAGATAGACCATGGAGTAAGTAGTTTCGTAATGAAATAAGGAAAAAATGATTTCACGTTTATACGTTATTAAAAAAAAAAAAAAAAAAAAAAAAAAAAAGAAATATCAATTAATCGACATAATTTCTTTTACTTCCGTATATATTTGATCTATCATTTTTATTAATGAACGATAAATATTTGCTAAAATAAATGATCTATATACATGCGTGCGTGTTTATGAATATTTCGATCCGTATAAGAATAATTGTTAATATTTTACGTCACTCGTAGTATCTACTGATATTTCCTTATAAATACCGATCGCATTAATACAAAATACTGACCACGAAATAATTTCAATAACATCGAATAACGACGATCTAATCATTTCTCGAGTCATCGACTAATTTTTTACAAATTAAAAATATCGAATTATTTTTTTCGAAATTGCTTGAGAATACGGGTGAGATAAAATTGAAGAAAAAAAAAAAAGAGAAAAAAAGAAAAGAACACAAAAAGAAAAGAAAAGGAAAGAGAGAGAAAAAAAAAAGAAAAAGTATAAGAAAGAAATCGAATGACGTTAGTCGTAAGAACGTTTCACTGATAAGAATCGTTCAAGTGTCTTCTCGTTTATCTTTCTCACTCTCTCTCTCTTTTTCTCTTTTTCTCTTTTTCTCTCACGTCCCTCGTTCTCTGGTTAGTTCGTAAAGACAGACCCGAAGAAGACAGGATGATACCTCTTGCCTTATGACCCGTTCATACTACTCTCTTGGTAAACTTAAGTTCCCTTTAACTAAACTCTCTAATTGACGGGTTAACGAGCGTTAACTCCCAACTTCCTGTCAGATTTAACTGTTTTCTTTCGGTTTTTGAACATGTAAATATATATTTCTGCGATTCACATTACATATAGATAAGATTAACTTGTATAAATATATTATCATTATTATTATTAAGTAATAGTAATGGATTTAGTAATAATAATAATAATAATAATAATAATAATAATAATAATAATAATATTTCTATCGAACATTTTCTTCTTACCATCTGCGTTATATCTTTCTAATGTCTCGTGTAATATCTAAACGGTAATAAATTTCAATGAGGATTATCATTTTAATCTGTTACTATCCGAGAAATAATATTTTCGATTCGGTGAACACGGATCTCTGTGAAATTTATTTCGACTTGATATAAACTGATTAGAATGTAGACAGGTAACTTGGGACGAATTAATTTAATTGTAGAACGAAGATGTATATATATATATATATATATATATATTTTTCTTTTTTCTTTTTTTTTATTAGAATGAAAAAAGAAACGATTTATTTATTCTTTTATCGAAGAAGAAGAAGAAGAAGAAGAAGAAGAAGTGAAATCTTTCTGACGAATTAATTCGTTCTCCTCGGTTAACAAGTTAACGAAGAACCCCATCGGGATCATTGCACCTTCGAAAGTTCTCCCTCTCTTTTTCCTCCTCTACAGTTTTTTTTATTATTATTTCTTCTCGAATGGTTGAACACACGTTTCCGTCCGAAGAACATCAAAATTTCTTACATAATGTCCGATCCATAATATAAATATCGTTCGAATCTCAGACATACTTTGAAAGAACGTAGAAAATTTTATTTATCAAATAAAAAAAAAATCAAGATTCCATTAACGAAGAACTATTGTTAATGAATAAAAAAGGAAAAAAAGAAAAAGAAAAGAAAAAGAAAAGATTATTAAAAATCGTATATCAATCGGAGGGAGGGAAAAATCGTGATAATTTCATTATTCCCGAAATTATTATCTGTCCGAAGAAACTCGATAATAATCGAAGTCCGATATAGGGGGATCAAAAAAAAAAAAAAAAAAGAAAGAAATCGTATTGAAGAAGGAAATCAAGCGAAATTTATTATCAGCCGTGTGCGAGAGTGTCTCCTCTTCGAAAATCAAATGCGATAGCAGCGAATTTCTGAGAAATTTCAAGCAAACACGTCACCGCGAGCATGACCTCAATTATTAGCTTAATTGTAAGTTATCATTATGTAATCCTCTCTTTCTCTCTCTCTCTCTCTCTCTCTCTCTCTCTCTCTCTCTTTCTCTCTTTTTCTTTTGATATCCAATATAAGTAATTAATTCACTTTGAAGACGTACGTCTATTAAAATTAACACATTTTATCGATATATATATATATATATATATATATATATATAAAGAAAAAAAGAAGTAGAAAAAAGCCACGAAAACGATTAGAAAAGATCGAGTAAAAGAATTTTTGCAGTCTCACGATACAACGCGATATAAACGTGAAACGCGACGCATTTCGATGCTCGTACGTACATACATAGATACATAAATACACATGTACTTACATACATAAATACACACGTACATATTTATATATATGTATGTGTATATATATATATATATATATATATATCAGGGTACTTTATCGGTAAGAAAAATATTTTATCTCGACGATAAAACAAACATGATCGAACAATTTTAACGAACTTTTTACACGACATTAATGCGATTAAAAGAACACGAGACAGAAAACGTTAGATCGTAATTGGTCGTTAAAAATATTTATCGATACGTACGATATATTCGAAAACTATAGAATATACATATTAGTCGCGTGATAATAGTAAATATATATATATATATATATATATATATATATATATATGTATCTTATATTCGATGAGATTCCGTTGAACTTTGCTATCGCCTGTTATCTTATTTACATACTATCCAAAATCGAAGTTTGACATTTAACCAAGGAAAATCTAAATGAAAACTTTTGAAAAGAAAACCAACGTAGAGTATATTTTCTATCACTTGTGTGTGTGTGTGTGTGTGTGTGTATATATATATATATTTAAACAGATTTTAGATAAAAACGTAATAAAAAGAATAAAAAAAAAAAAAAAAATTAATCCTTACCATTGCCTTCTCTTCCTTCGTTAATTGCATACAATCCGACGGATTATTACTATTGATCGTAGGATACATCGAGAACATCGTGTAATTGTGATCCTCGACGACGTTCTCGTAATAACCGGAGGTTGGGACGCGTTGCATTATCGATCTCCTCGTAATATCTTTCTCGATATACGAAGAAATTTCACCGAAATCTCGAAACTCTCTCGAATTATAATGTTCCTTCATAGATGTCACGAGGGAAAAATTACTAATTTCTTTTTTACGTAATCGTATGCGCGCACACACCAACCGAAAGAAAAAGAAAAATAAGGAAAAGAAAGAAATCGAAAAAAAATTGAAAATTAAAAAAAAAAAGAAAAGAAAAAAAACCAAGGACGACGATCTCGTATAAAACTTTCGTTAGCGCCTTTTCCACGATTTTTCTATTTTTTTTTCTCTCCTTTTCTTTTTCTTTTCTCTTTCCAAAAAAAAAAAAAAAGAAGAAAAGAAAGAAAGAAAATGGAGAATAGTAGACGGCAAAAAAACAGATAAAAGAGAAAGAAACGAATCGTATCGAATGTAGTCACACACACGAATCGTTGAAAATATTTTCACAATGTTTCAAACGTTCCCCGTAAGAAAAAAAAAAAAGTTTTTCTTCTTGTTCTTCTTAGCTTTTAGTCGTCTTAGTCGTCTTAGTCGTCGTCGTCGTTCTCCTCGTCGTCGTCGTCGTATCGACGAAAAGCATTGCACACGCTCACGTATCTCAACTGAGTCCGCCAACGTGACTTGGAAACTATATAGAAAGAGTCTCTCTCTTTCTCTCTTTATTCCCCTACTACTCTTCAACACACTCACCAGACTATCCCCTCCATTCCGGAGTGTTAACCGAGCTTATGCTACGTGACGTCACCGCCATCTTGATTGCTGATTCGCGCGATACCGCTTCGACCAATCGACGTACGTTAAAGACCAAAAGACCGAACTTGTTTCGTAGTAGAACTTCAAGGAATCGAGAGGAACGTGCCGAGAGAAAACAAGATACCCTTTTTCCAGGTAGAAGAACGAGATATGTGCTAGCGAGGAGATTTAATCGATCGGAAAGTCCGGAAGTTACGATTTCATTGAATAATTTTTCGTTCCTTTCTCTTTTATCTTCCTCCTCTTCTTCTACTTCTACTTCTACTTCTACTTCTTCTTCTTCTTCTTCCTTTTCTTTTATCCTTAATTTTTTTCTTCGAAGCTACGACGATTTTTCTTCCTTTTTTCTCGATTTCTTTTTCTTTTCTTTTTTTTTTTTTTTTTTTTTGTCGTTAGATATTCTTCAACTTTGTCAATCTTGATCTCTTTCTTTTTCATTGTCCCTTTTTATTTATCTATTTATTAATTATTCGTCACTATCATTTTTAGTTTTCTTCAAGCCATTAACGATTTTAATATTCCGATAGCTTCGAAATATCAACTCTGAATTCTTTCCTTTTAATCGTTCTTTTTTTATTTATCTATTAATTATTAGCATTATTATTTTTCTTTAAGTTATTAACGAAAACGTCGATTACTTTCCTTCCTTTTTTTTTTCTTTCACGATTCTCTCTCTCTCTCTCTCTCTCTCTCTCTCTCTCTCTCTCTCTCTCTCTCTCTCTCCTCCTTAAATTTAAATACCTGATCATCGTTCGTAATAAAAAAAAAAAAAATAATAAAAAAATAAAGAAAAGGAAGCGAAATAAAGGAGATAGGAAATAAATAATTGTAATATTAAAATTTGAAGAATCGGTATTAGGCTAATAAGAAAACGAAGGATGATGATAATAACGACAACGATGACGATGATGATGCGACGCATTATAAAGACAATCGTGTGTGGACGAATAATGTCAAGGCGAAATCATTACCGATTTGGCACGTGACCGAGTCTTCTCGTAAAGTCGACTCTCGATATTCTCGTACTCTTTTCTTTCTTTCTGTCTTTCTCTATCTCTTTTTTGTCTCTATCCCTCTCTATCTCTTTCTCTTTCTCTCTTATATACCGTTGAAATATACGAGTCGAGGGAACGCTGAACTTCGCCCACGAAAAAGTTCTCCTTTCTCTCCGTTCTGTTCTGACACAAAGAGAGCAAGGATAATGAAGTAGAGAGGACAAAATATCCGTCGTCTTTTACAATCATAATCGTCGTACTCTGTTTTCTATAGTCTTCGTCAACGTTAGCATTTTTATTTACAACCACAAACTCTCTTTTTTTCTTATCGAATAACATTTTTTTTTCTTTCTCTCTCTCTCTCTCTCTCTTCCTAGGATAGAAAGAAAGAATTTATTTTAATTTATTAAAAAAACATCCCCCTCTTCACCCTCCTCAATCATCTCCACACTACCATCATCAACGAAACAACCAACCAATCAACCCTTTTACCTCTCCGTCCCCAATCATCGTGAAGATTCGTTTTCTTTCTTTACTTCTTGTTTCTTTTTTTTCCTCCCTCTCTCTCTCTCTCTCTCTCTCTCTTTTTTCTTTATTTCTTTCTTTATTTCTTTCTTTCTTTCTTTCTTTCTTTCTCACGTTGCAAACGTGCAACGAACTCCGAGGTGAACGCACGTTCATTCGGTGCAACGCACGAGGAAGTCAAGAAAACGAAGAAAAGAGAGGGCAAACTCAAGCGTATTTGGTTTTCTTTGTTCAATGGAAAATTTTACGAGAACAACAACAACAACAACAACAACAACGACGACGACGACGACGACGACGACGACGACGACGACAACGAAGACGATCACAGTCTTATTTCGTAACGATCCAAAAAAAAAAAAACAGCGCTCAAATTGCAATACATTTTAAAAAAGAAAGAAAAAGAGAAAAGAAAATATGAATACGTTTATACGCGTAATCGACTCGCGTATAAACCCGTTAACATTTTTATTTTAACTACATTATACACACACGCACAATAAATATATCTACGTGGATGTGGGTATGTGTAGCCTGTGCGTGTTTTTATTTCTAAACTGCACACGTCGTTACTCGTCCGAAGTTAAACTGATATCTTATCAGGAAGGACAAGCGTAGAAAAGAGCGTAGAAGAAAGCCCGCGTGTTTAACGTTGAAATCCTTCCTGAAATTTTTCGTTTTTTTTTTTTTTGTTATTTTTGTCTTTGTAATTTTTCCGAAAATATTTTTCCATTCGACGGTATTTAAATGTATTTTACTAGAAGAGAATTTTCTTTTCTTGTGTTCTTTTTTTTTTTTTCTTTTCTTTTCTTCCTTCTTTTTCCTCTTTTTTGTCTCTTTCTTTTCTTTTCTCGTAATCGTTATCGTTGTAATTGTCGTTGTAATTGTGTTGTTATGGTTGAAAATTTGACAAGATTATTTACTTCGTAATCAATCAGTAAAAAAGAAATATCATTGTTGTCACAGGTCGGTTGGTCATAAAACGAGATAACAATCGGAAAAAACGATGTAAGATTTATGAACTTGTTTTCTTTAATTTTTCTTTCTTTAAGAATTTTCGAGCAATAGGATATTTAAAATTATCTCCCAGCATCTTTATCTTCTATTCTTCCCACTCGAACGCTCGATTACATTCGAAAATATTTATCGAAAAATAAAAGGAAGTGAGGATAACGAATAATATCCAAATAAAAGAAATTATCTAGACCCTTCAACACTTAACATTCCGAGAGTGTAATAAAAGAATGGTTTATAAGTTAATTGCGTTTTCTTTATATACATCAGAAATAAATATCTTTATCCTTATCGTACAACTTTCGGAAAATCTTTTAGGTTTAATGAAAAGAAGATAAAATAAGATAGATATAATGTATGCTAATCGGTCTGGTAATATATTGGCAAACGTTTGCTCGTTGTAAGCTTTCCCGTTCGTTCGTTCTTTCGTTCGTTTTCGAACGGCCATTGCGATAAGGAAAGACAAACCTTCTTGGAAAGGCGATCATATTAACTCAGGTGGTTGTAAAATTGACGTAGTTATTTTCTTATTTTTGTATAATATACCTTAATTGTTTTCGTTGCGAAGAGACCGTAAAGAGAGACTAAAGAGGAATTCGGTAATCCCATAATAACCATAAAATATTTAAGTCTATGCGTTACTAATATAGAAAATCCTAATTGATGAGTTTTGAAATTTTTTAACGAAGAAGAAATGATATATATATATATATGTATGTATGTATTTTATTAATTATTTCAATAATATAAAATTATCACTAAAATAAATATTTCCAATTAATTATTTTCTATTAACACATATATATATATATATAAAATTTTATTTCGTTTTCAGAATTACAATGTAATTTCTAGATATATATTTATTTGTTTATGCAGTTATATGGATTGTTAAACGTATAAAAAATATTGCTTATATACACGATTAACCTCCGTATATGTACATACGTATATAAATGTCACGATCGCAGTTGTATATTAGTCAGGAGCATAATCGTGACCTTCTTCGCAAAAAAAAAAATAAAAAATAAAAAAAAAAAAACATAAAAATTTCATTCTCAAGAGTGTATTTACTTACATAGTTGTTACTCATACACAAACATGCATACATACATATATATATATATATCGTAAAAGAAAATCTAAAGTTGCGTCTATCCTCGAAGGAGGACAAACGAAACGACACAGAGAGACATAGAGACATAAAAAGATAGACATGGAAAGACAGAGTCAGAGAAAAAGAGAGAGAGAGAGAGAGAGAGAGAGAGAGAGAGAGAGAGAGAGAGAGAGAGAGAGAGAGAGAGAGAGAGAGAGAGAGAGAGAGCGAAACGAAGCGACACGAAAAAACCGAAGGCTGGACGTTTCGAAAGGATCGTCGGGTCTTTTGTTCTCGCGACAAAGAGACATTTTAATGAGCATACGCTTAAAGTCTCTTAGGGTTAATCGAATGTTTGTGGGTAACAGGTATTCGATCGTGTATAGAATGAAAATCAATACGAAAATTCAAAGCTCGAAGAGAGAGAGAGAGAGAGAGAGAGAGAGTAATGCTAAGAGAAAAAGAGAGAGACAAAAAAAGAAAGAAAGAAAGAAAGAAAATATTTTGAATATATAAACAGGTGGTCGCGGCTAAAGAAGTAAAAGAAAAAAGAAAAGAAAAAAAAAAGGGATGAAAGACAATGGGAGGAGGGGTATAAAAAGAAGAAAAAAGAAAAAAGAAAACCAGGATGACGACGATGAAACGGTGTGATGATTTTTTTTGAAAGAAAAAAAAAAAGAGAAATAAATAAATAAAAATAAAATGAAATCTATGTGCGTTTTATTTTTATCTATACAAAATAAAGATATACCTATATACTTATATATATTTTTCTATTTATTTTTGTATTTTTCTTTATGTACATATATGTATATATATATGTATGTATGTATGTATATGAAAATAAAGGATTTGCCATCACTAACAGGAAACCGATAACATTTTCTTTGTTTGCGAATACATAGCTAATATATATATATATATATATATATATATATATATAGCATATCTTGTTACACTTCGAACAACATAGAAACTCTTAATATTAGTGAGAATAACAATTTTCTATTCTATAAATCGAATATAATAATACAAAAATATGTCTCTCTCTCTCTCTCTCTCTCCATTTCTCTACCTTCCAGATTTGAATTATCTGATCAAATATCTTTGTTATTCATCAATTTTTCTTCTATCTTTATTTCTGCAATTCTACCCTAGTCAATTAACACCGTAGGAATAATTAAACGACATCTGCTATGACCGGATATCTGCTTATAATGTTAATTCTTTACTCCGCTCGTTTTAACATCAACACATACACACACACATACTTATATATAAATATATTTATATATACATATATAGATACGTTACGTGCAATACATATACGTAGAATATGTATTGAAGGAGCAGCTTAAACATTGGTCACATCACACTACATCTAACATGCACAAACACACGCATATATATATATATATATATATATATATATATATCTTCGATCGACTCGTTTAAATGGCCGTAGTACTGTCACGAGGTGACCGTGTACGGGTTCTTTATAAAACAGCTGTTGGGGACAGCAGAAGCCATGCCAGCCAAAACGAGAGAATCAATACTATCGTTGCTGGCTAGGTTATGTATATGTGTGTCTACGTATACCTCTTTGTGTCTGTATATATATACACACATATTTAAAATACATTCATATGTATGTAAGTACATAGAGAGAAAGAGAGAGAGAGAGAGAGAGAGAGAGAGAGAGAGAGAGAGAGAGAGAGATACAACGAAGGGGAGAGAAACTACTAGATAGGGGTGCACCAATCCCAAAACGAAGCCAAAAGAGAAACCCTCCTGGGGATTTCCTCCTCTACCCTAATCGCTATACTTCTCTTCTTGCCCTTCGTAGTACTAACATTTACGAGCCTCGATATATTACACCTACTCACTTTGAAATTTATTATCGACGTAAGTATAATATTTTACTCGGTTACGTAGTTATTTAATTACTTAGTTACATCGAACGTATGACTAGAGAAAAAATTGCATCCATCGTTTGATCGAAAGAAAAGTAAAGAAGAAAGAGAAAGAAAGAGGGAAGAGAAAATTTAAAAAAACAAAAAAAAAAAAAGAAAGAAAGATAGGAAAAAAAGAATCAAATATTTTAATACTCAATGTGTGAACGAGCTTTCGTTTGTACGTTGCATATTTGTGATCACGTAAAAAAACGTATACGTATGACTCTGGAAAAAAGTTGTAAACGCGTAATCCAACGCTATAAATACGATTTGCGTCACACAAAATGAGAAGAGAGAAGAGTCTCCTCTCTCGGTTTAAACGAGATTTATCACTCGCACGGTTCGACGTTCGTGAGATAGTAAGAATTTGTTCGGTAAATTTTTTCTTCTTCTTCTTCTTCTTCTTTACGTACGTACATACGTACGATTTGAATACGTAGATTGGGTTTTTCTTTTTTGTTTTTTCTTTTTCCCTCTTCTTTTTTTTTCTTTTTTAGATACATACATCATTCAAAATATATTCACGGATTGGAGTTGTTGAAATTTTTAGATTCTTATCTCTTCATTTTATATCTATGTATACATTTTTACAAATATATATTTATGTACGTTAGATTGTAATATCCTGCATACTATATCGACAAAGTTTATATAATTAAAAAAAAAAAAAAAAGAAAGAAAGAAAGAAAAAAAATTAAAAGAAGTTTATATAATTAAAAAAAGAAGAAAGTATTATAATTGATACAAGTATAATAATAAGTATTAAAAGTATTACAATTATAACAATTAAAGAGAATGTACGATCAAATAAATAAATTAAAAAAGAAAAGAAAAGAAAAGAAAAGAAAAGAAATTAAAACGACTAAACAAAAACAAAAAAAAAGAGGATAAAAATATTTGAGGGATTTAACTTTGTTTGTTTCTTTCTTTTTTTTTCTTTCCCTAATTAAATCTAAGTCTCGTATAACGCGATTTATATAACGTGACATTTGTACGAAACGAAATGTCCTCGTTATAGGTGGCTTAAGTAATATTACGAACGATCCAACGCGTAAAATCTTTCAAAATAAATACACACAAATATATAGATCATCGAAAATAATCATGAATTAATCAGATAATCGAGATTATAATCTTAAGAAAGTTTTTATATGAAATATGAAATACGAAGAAAAAATATTTTCGATTATTCGATATACGATATTTATCGTCGTATTTAAACCTATATTCCGATTGGTTCACGACGTTTCTAACTAAATCCAACAATTTATTGGCGATACATCGTGCACACATGCGGTGTATGCACCTTAAATGGATACACCAGGAGCGTGACCGGAATGAAAGTCGGCGTACTATGTATATATGTATGTATATAGTATATATATATATATGTATATTGTATATATGTAAGTTCGTACTACGTCCGTACGTACGTACGTTCGATCAAATGCGATCTCTCCATTGTATTATCTTCGCAATACAATACAATACAATACAATACAATACAATACAATACAATATATATGTATGTATGTATGTATATATAAAATCTTTTCTAGATGACGAAACTCTCATATATCGTTGAACACCTAAATAATACCTACATACATATTATTTCTATTTTTTTTCTTTCATTTCAACTCTAATTTATTTAATACTCCAATTGAATCTATTGAATGCTCTCCGCCAAAAGAAAATAAAAAAGAAAGATGAACGTACAGGAGTATTACGGAAGTATTTGGTCAATTGGTATGTCAACGAGGGATAAAAAAAGAAAGGAAAAGAATAAAAAGAAGGAGTAGTCAATGATTTGTCGATCAACAAACGTCGTAACTTTTTGTCGACTCACGCTCGACATAACCTTTTTATCGAACCATATACGACATAACCTTTTTGTCGAGCCACACTCGACATAACCTTTTCGTCGAGCTCGATACGATTATTCGTAATCGTATCGAGACTTCCTAATCATTGATCTATGACAAATTTAATAAGAGATAGATAGATAGATAGATAGATAGATAGATAGATATATAGATAGAGAAAGATGCATCGTAAACAATAAGAAATCTTTTTCGACAATCGACGGTAAAGGAGGAGTTATAAGGAGATGAAAAGAGAAAGAAAAAGAGAAAGAGAGATAGAGAGAGAGAAATCGGTTTATAGCGATGACGCTAGGGGCCAGTTTGTAAAATTAGCAACGCTACTGCGTGAATATATATATATATATACATATACACACACACACACACATATATATATATATGTATGAATATATGATACACATATATATATATATATATATATATATATTCACGGATAACGGATCCACACTTAGCGTGCTCGCTACGAGAGGGACACTTATCTACGAGTTCTCTCTTTCAACGAGAGAGAACCTCTTTCACGTTCTCCCTTCTTGGACTAACCAAGTAACCAAGTAATTTAAACTTATGTACCACATCTACCTATCATAACCTATCTATGGAAATACCAACTTAAAGAAAAAATCTTTGTTAAGGAATTGAAGTAGAGTTTAATCGTTAAGAAAATAATTTACTAGATCAAAGACCTTACTACATTACTAATTATACATATCATACATACATACATACATACATACGTACATATATATATGTGTATTATATATATATAGTATGTGTTGTGTATGTGTGTGTAGCGTATTACTTTCTGTTTTAATGTATGTCGTAAAAGAACGGTGCCCCTTTCTGGAAAGTTCCTGATCTTTCTTTCTCTCTCTCTCTCTCTCTCTTTCTCTCTTTCTCTTTCTCTCTCTTTCTATCTTTCTCTCACTCACTCATTCTTATACTCCTACTCTCTCTCTCTCTCTCTTTTTCTCTTTCTCTCTTTAACATAGAGGACAAGCGTGCAATCGAAGAGAGTTCGTTCGTTTTACACGCTTTTAAACACCCCGTTGTTTTAGCTGTTTTCTCATCGGTTGCGCGTCCTCAATGTCTTACGTAATACTCTTTAACGGAAAAGAAACGAGGGGGAGGGGTGTGGGAGGAGAAGTGGACGGGGCATGCAGAAAAAAAAAAACAAAAGAAAAACAAATTCGATTGAAAATAAACGAGTGTGCGTGTGCATATATGTGTGTAACGTATAACTGGTTAGGTTGAACCAATTGCATGTTTAAAAAAAGTAAACTTCTTTTTATACTCGAGAACAAAAAACCGTTAAAGATTCATCGATTAAAACTACGTATAGATGGATCGAACGAAATAAGAAATAACGTCGAATAAAAGTGATAAAGAAAAAAACGAAGAAGACGAAAATGAGAAACGTCTTATGATCGAATCGAATCGAATCGAATCGAATCGAATTACTAACTTCAGATAGATCCAACGAAATATTAATATTATCGAAATAAAAAATAATCTAATAAGATTCGTTTTGTATTTTCTCTTATTCCTCTTCTTCTTTTTCGAAACAACGAATCGAAATGGAGTAAATGTATTCTATATATCTATATACATATAATGTATATACATATATATATATGTATGTATGTATGTACTTACGTTGCCCGGCAGCGTAGCTGAGTTAGCGATGCTGGAGAGAAAATCATGGCTGACGCGGGAACTCTGCGACGTACCGCTGTCGCTGGAAACGCTCGAGCTGTCGTACAATACGTCGGACACGTCCAGCTTCATTTTTCTTTATCTTCTTATTTTTTCCCAATTGTTTGTTCGTTCGTATGAGCGAATGCGTGGGTGCATGCATACGTACGTACATACGTATGTGTGTACGTATATATGCTTTTTTTATTTCCCCTTTCGTCGTCGATCAGTCGCGTTAATCACGATACGCGACCACGAGAATGAAGGAAGAAAAGGAAAGTAAAGAGAGAGAGAGAGAGAGATATCTATCTGTCTCTATCTCTATCTACATATTCCTACTTCTATATCTTTATCTTGAAAAATAGGGGCACCAAGAAGAACGAAGAAAAGATTAAGAAATAAAAATGAAAGAATAACGGACACAGCGCGATGAAAAGTTTTGTACGTTCGTAAGTACTTAGGTACTTACGTACTTACGTAGTGTACTGTTCGTTTCTCAAGCGTAGCAAAGAATTCGATTCGAAAGATACCGTCGTCGTTCCTTCTCTCTCTTTCTTTCTCTCTCTCTCTCTCTCTCTCTCTCTTTCTCTCTTCCTCTTCCTCTTCTTCCCCTACCACCCTCCCACCTCTTTCTTTTCCTTCGAAACACGTTTAAAAAGCGTCCGAGGTGTGCACGGTTATCGTGCAGCAGGCTCCTTTGCTCCGAAACCGTGCGAAACTAAAAGCCCGATGACTCATACCGCGGGGGAATACCTCGAAAGATTCGCGATGCGTTCGGTCCTATACTCGGCCAAGTTCGGTTAACTTCGTCCCGCCTCTATACGCCCCGACGCTATCCGAGCGACGATGACGTCATTTGGCTATTCGATCTTCGACCAATCGCGACGCAGCGACGCCGTGGAACGCGCGCACCAGGGACGGCTAATACAGCGGGTACTTTTACGAGCGGGCACCTGAATCGGTTACAAAATTTGATTTCGTTTTCTGTTTTCTGTTTTTTTTTTTTTTTTTTTTTTTTTCTTTTACAATTACGAGTCAGTGAATAGAGGTATTTTTTTTTCTATTCGTTTTGCAGTGTTAACGTTCGAGCAAGATCGTCTTCGTTTTTTCTTTCTTTTTCCTTTTTTTCTTACCCTTTTTTCTCGAACTCGATCATGTACGTCGTTTTTTTTGTCTTAGTTTTTCTTGCAGGGGTTTCTATTCTTTCTTTTTCTTTCTTTTTTTTTTTTTTTCTTTTAACTGAGAACAGGTTACATTTATTGGACTCATATACGTAAACACGTAGTTACATCAGAGGGAAAGGGTACCCAATGATTCGTGGTTACCTGAGAAAGAACGTTTAGTGCGAACGGTCGTGATTGGATGATATCTTCTTCCTCGTCGGAAGCGTGACAAAATTTCAACGAGCAACGCTTTTTTAACGTACGAAAGTAGGACACGGTCGTGGGTCCGAAAAATCCGTACGGCCGTTCGCATAACGAAATTTCATTTCGTAGGAGTGTACGTATGTACGTAATCGATGTTAAGGTTAGAATTTCGTTGGATTTATATTTAGAAATTTGGATAGCGAATAATTCTGATTGAAATAACAACGACGTCGAGTATAATACGCGAAGTGCGCGTTAATGGATAACCTATAACACACATGCATCTTTAAAAGAAATTGCCTTCTCAATCATTTTAACTTCTTTTCTTATTTTCCGCGTCAGTAGCTTCTCGTATATAACAATAGGAGGTTGTGTTATCGCGTAAGAAAGTAAAGTAACAAGTACTAAGGGTGGAATAGAGGGGTTGAAAGATGCATCGGAGCGTGACCGCGTATGTCGACCCCTCTTCCTCAAGAAAAAGGGGACATGGCACGAAATCTACGACGTCGTAAATCGTTATATCGATTAGAGAGAAAATGATAAAAGTCTTTAAGAGTGCAAGATGGTTGAAACAAAAAAAAAAGAAAAAAAAAAGAAACTCCGATTAAAAGAACTTGGTTTATTTATTTATTTTTCGCTCGATAATAATGATATCAAAAGTAAAAAAGAAGAAGAAAAAAAAAAAAAAGAAGAGGAAGAAGAAGAAACATTATCGACAACAGCAGCAATAATGCAGTAACAACAAAGCAGTAGTAACAAGAGCAAAAGAAACTTAAAAACACTAGTAATAGTAGAATAGTTCCAACAAGAGTAAGAAGAAGAGTAAAGAAGAACGTAAGAGTACTAAGTAAGTATTAAGTAGTAAGATAGTAACGTAATAACCATCGTAGCTTTTCTCGCAAGCCGAAAATTTCAAATGAGACACGCGCACCGTTTCCAAGAAACGTTGATGAGTCAGAGCCTGGGCTGTCGCGTGGGCGGCGAATGGGGTAGCCGGAACGCATCGAACAAGAGCCGACGTGACTCACCGATCTGATATGTTGGATATTCGCGCCTTAACCTGCCGCCACCGGCTACGACTAGACGACGACGACGACGACGACGACGACGTTCTTCGAGCCTTCCCTTTTCTCTTCCCCTCTCTATCTCTTCTTCTCTTCTTCTCTCTTTCTCTTCTCTCCTTTTCTCTCCTCTCTTCTTTTCTCTCCTCTCTTCTTTTCTTCTCTCCTTTTCTGTTCTTTTCCCTTCCTTTTTTCCCTCTCTCTCTCTTTCTCTCGTATGCCTACGGAACTCGCAGGTGGCACCTGTAGCCGAGTGCCCGACATATCCCTTTGCTCGAGAGCTCGACCATACTTCGGTTTACTATACAGCATCTTTCATCTGCTTTCTTTCTTTCTTTCTTTCTTTCTTTCTGTCTTTCTTTCTTTTTTTTCTATCTTTCTTTCTTTCATTCTTTCTTTTCCTTTGTACGTGTGCGTGTTTCTTCCTCTGTTTTTTTTTTTTTATTTTTAGAAAATGTAGGTTGCAAATATTAAATCGCGATATTCGATCTAATCTGGTGGTCAGTCGGTTTTTTTCATCGATAGGAAGATAGAAAGAGAGGGGGAAAGAAATTCTTGTAGATATCTTTAAAAGATATGGCAAATTTTCTTTTATTTATTTATTTATTTATTTATTTATTTATTTTTTTTTTGACAATAAATAATATTCGTTCGATGATCTTCTTCTCTTTGTAGAGAGAGAGAGAGAGAGAGAGAGAGAGAGAGAGAGAGAGAGAGAGAGAGAGAATGGCAACTCTCTCTTTCTATCTTTCTTTTTCTGTTGGCTCTCTCTTTCTTTCTCTTTCTTTCTCGTTATATACGCACATGTACATATATATATATATATAGACGAATGAAGCGCAAAGAGCTGACATTCACCCGTTTACCAGCTTCGCATCCATGATGAAATTCGAATAGACAGACGAGTGGCAGTCGTCCTTGAGCCAACTTCTGCCTATATAGCCAAGGACCTAGCTTGATCGCCATATTTGAATGTGCTTAACGATTAGAAAAATTACGACGTTGCGGAATGTCATTGCCATTTCGAATCGCGAATTGAATCGCGGTGCCGTTTCATCTCAGCGAGAATTACATAGCACTTACCCTTCTTCTTATTCTTATTCCTCTTCTTCTTCTTCTTCTTATTTCACATTTTTATTCTTATTCCTCTTATTTTTCATCAGAGAGAGAGAGAGAGAGAGAGAGAGAGAGAGAGAGAGAGAGATTCTGATCTATGAAGGTGCTTTACGATCGTGTTGGAACGTAGATCGATAAATGGATAACAAAAAAAAAAAAGATCGATGGAATCTAATCGCTATTTCTACGTAATACATAGATGTATCTTTCTATCTTTCTCTTTTTCCGTTTTCTCTATTATTTAAAATCGTATAAACAAGCTCGTTCAATTACGAAACTTGTAACAATCTTTTTAACGTTAGCTGAATTAACGAATTACTATATCTAACAAGAAGAAAAGAGCTTCCCTCCTCATTGACATACTTCTCTCTTCGGCAAACTATGTAACACGGACCTTGTCGAACGAGGTCGAAGGTCTCGAGATTAGGACAAATAACGCGCTTGAGAGATCGCTTCGATGATAGAAAAGTTTTCCTAGTTTGAGTTAACTTAAAGTGATTACATTTGTGTATTAGAGTTTCGAGTTTTTAAGCTGAGAGGAAATATTTAATGATAATCTTCCTTATCTAATTCTATTCTAATGCTCGTAAAAATATCTTGAACTATTAAGTACTTATTTATTACGATATAATATACGTTAATAGGTTATTAGACATATTTACAAATTAATGCTATCCATCTATCTATCTATCTGTCTCTATTAAAAATTATTATACGTATATTTTATCTATCATCTTGAAAACATTTATTATTATTATTATTATTATTATTATTATTATTATTATTATTATTATTATTATTATTATTATTCTTTTTTTTTTAATAGATTTAGAAAGGAAAATCATTGATTTTGTTTTCCAACCGATAATACAGTTTTCTCAGTTATCTGTTGAACAACGATAAGTGTCTACTAGCATAGTTGGTTAGTCAACGATAAAATCATTCGTTTATTTTTCGAACATTTATAAAACACATTCTTAAGAGACGACAATCATATTGAATAGCTCAACACAATTATATTCCTGTCGTATCTTATCGACGACGTTTCACAAAGATAAAACTAGCCTCTATTGCTACGTTACCATGTTTTACAATAGTAGTAATAACAACAACAACAACAACAATAATAATAATAATAATAATTATTATTATTATAATTATAATTATAATTATAATTATAATTATAATTATAATTATAATTATAATAATAATCGTTTCCTCTTTCTCTCTCAAATTTCGCAGTCGTCGACGAAGCAAGTTGAAACTGGTACGAATATTTCTCTGTGTGTTTCAAATTAATCAAACTTTCAGAGATTGTTTCTATTTAACATCTGTTCAGGTAACTCTACCTGTATGTTTAATATTATACGATATGCGTTGGTAAAACAATGTTGTATTGAGTTTTTTTTTTTTTTATAAACTACAAACATCAAACGTTAAATAATCGCGGCTTGTCGTCATTTCTTTGCATCCATATTACAATACTATTAAGAATCATTTCTTTATATATATATATATAGAGAGAGAAAAGAAAAACATGGAACATCTATCAATCGTTCTTTACCATATCATATCTTAAAACTAATTACACGAATTAAAAACGAGAACTAAACGACTATTCGACCATCGATTGTAACGGTTTAACGGATAACTGTGAAAACTGTATTACCGATCGGAAAACCATCGATAATTCCTACTTTGCTACTTTCAAATTAAAATACCAATATAATAACAAAAAGAAAGAGAGAAAAGAAGTAAAAAAGAAAATCATAATCAACATCACTTTCGATTAGATCCATACTCTTCTCAATTTAATGAATGAACAATTCAAGAAAATGTACGATTTTATTAAACAACAAAAAAAAAAAAAAAGAAAAGACCGAAACAAAACAACAAAAATCAAAAGAAAAAGAAAAAAGAATTACAATTAATCAACATTACTTTAATTTCAATTAGATTTCTTTTTAATGCGAACGATCGAAGAGTTTGGTAATAAGAAAAAAAAAAATAAAAAAGAAAAAGAAAGAACACGTAGAAGAAGAAGAAGAAAAAGAAGAAGAAAGAAAAAAGAAAAAAAAAAAAAAGAAAAAGAACAAAATAAACTTCCATACGTAAAGTGAACGAAACATGATCGAATGTAATACGTTCTCTACGTGAAAGAGGAGGGTCATTTCTCGAGATAAGAGAGACAAAGAAAGAAAGTTAAATGGGGTCCTATGTATATTGCCTGTGAAACGTGAAACGTGAAATATATAAACGATATAAGGATTCGCGAATAATAAATGCAAAGAATGAAATCGAACCGTACCAAACGAACCAAACGAACGAACTATGTAAGTTACTGTGCGTCTGGACTCTGCTCTCTCTCGCAGCTGCGAGACAAGAGCTCGTGGAAGTTGCACGAAATGAGTCAACGCTTCCTCCCTCTTCTCTCTCTCTCTCTCTCTTTCTCTCTTTTTCTTCTTTTTTTTTTCCTTCTTTTTTTTTCCTTCTTTTTTTTTCCTCTCTCTTTTTTCATGGCGCGAAAACAGCACGTGCGTTACAGCTCGCTGCTTGCTGCGGCTCGTTAAAACGGTGGATAGACAATACGCGAGCCGTTGTTGATATCATGTGCGTGCGATTTCTTTATTAATGCACACGATTCTCATTGGTCCGTTTCTTCACACGTATGTATATATATATATATATATATATATATATATATATATAAATGCGTGTATGTATGTGTGTATAAATGCAACGAGAGAGAGAGAGAGAGAGAGAGAAAGAGAGAGAGAGAGGTGAAATTAAATGCAATCGCTACGTTCCTTTTTTGCTTTTCTTTTTTAATTTAATTTAATTTTGTTCATGGTCTCCTTTTTCTTCCTTTCATCCTTCTTCTTATTCTCTTGATACTCTCTTCTTCATATTTTATTTTATATCGTATATTAGATTTTCTTTCGTATGCATGAAAGAACGTTGGATCTTTTTTTCTCTCTCTCTCTCTCTTTTTTTTTCTTTTTTTCTTTTTACTTTTTTATGTAATATATATGTATATATTATATATATGATTTTTAATGATATATAATTATATGATATATGTATATATATATATATATTGTATCATATATACATATATATATATATTATAAAATCGATTTATTTATTTATCTAACGATTTATTATTTTACTTTGTTACAGATATATAAACGAATGTGTAAGTACGTGGAATAGATCGGATGGTTTATTTTCATCTACTTTATTTTTCTTCTCTGTTTTTTTCGTCCGGCTTTTTTTGAAGATAAAATCGTACAACAACGACGATGATGATCGTCGGTAGTAAGTCATTACATTGTTACATATATATGTTTCCATAGGATAATTCAAAACCTTTCGAAAAATGAAAATATTTAAGTATAAGGAAAACTATTATTTGTTACTTATAATTATTCTTCCTTTTTTTTCTTTTCTCTCATTTTTTTTTTAAGATTTATTAACAATTAAAATAGATAATAACAACGTATGCATGTATACATATATATATATATATATATATATATATATATATATATATATACAGCGCGTTTAAAAATTATCGTGATGATGATCAGAAGGAAAAAAATTAATTGTTAACTCTTATCTATTGAATATTATTGATTTATCGAAATCAAATCAAATGGAAAGTATTATCGTAACGTAACTGTATACCATTAGTATAATATATAGAAAGAAAGTAGAATTAAGGAAATGAGTTTTTCTTAATTTATGTGTGCTTATGCGTACGTGAACGTGCACCTTTGTTTTTCACAATATCATACATACATACATACATATATATATATATATATTTCTTACGAGTGAAATAGATCGTAGTTTTTTTTTTCTTCCTAAATAGAATAAAAAGTAAACTATAAATCGTTTAGATGTGTATGTGAATCTACTTATAAAAAAGGAAAAGTTAAGAACAAACAAAGACGTGGTCGGTTAGAAGCCTGAGAATATATGATTCCATAGAAAGAGTTTCTTTAGGAATGCATAGAGATCTAAAGGTCATTAAAATTCTTATTATTGCGAAACTTTTTTTTCCTTTATTTTCAAAAGTAACCATTTCTACATGCTTTAACTTTGTACATACGATATACATATATATAATTTCTATAGTAATCGTCGATTATTATGATCGATCTTTTGGAAATTGTCGGTCCACGTTCGATTGGTTTGTTTTTACATAAAGCGACGATATATTAAGTAGAAATTGATTTATATTGACTTTAATATATCGCTTTAAAATATTGTCGCAAATTTCTCGTACAATTTAGTAACATTGTTTTTCTATGTGCATACACACACACACACACACACACACACACACACACACACACACACACATAAATACATATATACCAAGACAAATAAATGTTATCCTGACGATACGCGTGCCAACCAAAACAAGATCTTCGTACGTAGTGGGCGTAGACGAGAGGCGCCTGCATGGAATTATAAATTTTAGCTGTCGCGTCGCTTAGTTCTGTTATTTTGACCCGTCGTCGCAGGTAAAAAAACGAAGATAAGGGAATAACTTGGTAGGTAGTCAGTCCCTTTATGTATATACATATATATATATATATATATATATATATAAAACTCTCTCTCTCTTTCTTTGTTTATTTTTTACTTTTTCTTTTCCTCTCATATACGTACATGTTCGTTTAGACCACCGGAGCCATTGTATGCAAAGAGCTTTCCGGCAATAATTTAATACTTTTAACGACAAAGAGAATTCTAGCATACCTTTTCTTTTTTTTTTCTTTTTTTTTTTCTTTTCTTTCTTTACTCTCGTCATTCCTCCTTCTAACCCTTTCATTCTCTTTCCACATCCTAACTAGCCTAGCCACGTTGGAAAGGAAGAAAAATGTTTAGACCCTTTTAATGTCACTCCTTTCGAGTCCTCGAAAAACTTAACGAAGAAAAATATTTCTTTTATATTTTTGACAATCTTTTTGTATCCCTTGGAAGAGAGAGAGAGAGAGAGAGAGAGAGGGAGGGGGGTATTATACAACAAAGAAGAGATCTCAGTCGTCTAGAGTGTCGCTAATTACTCACTACGCTATCGAAAGATGAGTAAGATTTTTAATGAGTGCAGAAAAGTGTTTCACAGAACGCGGATTGCACTATGGCGTGAAGAGTATATCAAAACATAAACCGCGTGAGATAAGGCACGATCGGACGAGTAGTAATGTGTATATCTCTCTTTTTTCTTCTTCTTTTTTTTTTTTTAAGTTCGACTCCTTCGTTATCTCTTTGGATAGGCCGAGATCAGTCGTGGAAACGGAAAATGATACTGAAACTCGTGTTAAATGCGACTGGTTTATTAAATTCAATCTATTTCTATACGAAATATCAGAGTATCGTTATGTCGGTTTTTATTTTATTTAATAAAGTATTCGATAGGTACGGATTGATTGTTGTATATATTTTTTTTTAATATTTCGATAAAATAATTGATATTTAATCAGCTGTTTTGATCGAGCAGAAATTTTTATCGATCGGTTTTTTTCAGTTATCGACTGTTGCGTTAATTATCGACAATCGAATATCGTAATTATCGACAGTGCCTATTTCTTATCGACAGTTTTTCTTACCCACTATTTCTGTCGGTTATCGACTAGTTTGCGAGATTTAGTTCTAGATGGCGTTAGTTGTTTATTGTCGATTTAGAATTTATTCAGGTCGGTAGAAAAGGTGTACACGATGAATAACACGGTATGTAAAAGACGATAATTTATAGTTAAATAAAACGTTACATATCTAATTAATATTAACAGTAATTAAGTATTTCCTCCTAAGACTTGGTTCATTGCAGACATCTCTTTATAGGACATAGGTTTTAACATTAAACCAGGTACAGGTGGATTCAATTCCAAATCTCTCAGTTCATTGACTTTGATCTTTAAATCACTTCTCAGTTTATTCACTTCTATGTCGCATTGTTTTTGATCTGTAATATCAAAATATTTTATAAATTATTCAATTGAAGAAGAATATCGAGAACAAAATCCATACCCTTTAAAAGCAATTCTTCTGCAGTTTTACTTGGCATTTTTAATAACATAGGACCTATAGCCATCCAAGTTTTTTCACAGTTTGCTTTTTGCAATGCTCTCATGCCAACCCTGTCATCGTTTCTTCGTTTATCAAGTGCAATTATTTCTTGTCTGTCAGTTAGAATCTCTCCAGCTTTTTCTTCAACTTGTTCCAAATGTTGTAATAATTCTTGTTGTTCCTTCATATTTCACAATTGTATTCACTGATTTAAAATAATAAATTATTATCGATTTATTTGTACACTTTTGTTAACGATAAACGTAAAAACGAAAATCATCCGAAAACGTTCTTGTTTAGATAGGTTATAAAATTCTTCGATTAGAATTCGATAGATAGAGAGACATGGAAAAAAAGGTAGAGAATATGATCAGCTGCATTTATGTTACGATTGGTGCGCCACGTGGTGGACGTTGACAATAACTAGTATGCAATATTATCTATTGATATGTCATCTATTTTGTTTTAGTCGCTCTACTTTACCGACCAAAGATTTGACAGAAAGGCGATGCACTTTCGACGAATAAGTGCATCGTTGCAACAGACCTACGTGGATCATACTAATCGTATAACAGACGTGTGAGAGGCATCGACCGATGCTCTTCCCACGTATTTGTCAATGAATGTAATTGATAACTGCAATTCGTTTATGATATTAATATAAATCATAAAAGATTTATATTATATATATATATATATATAAATATATATAATAACTAAATTTATATTTAAACAAAGTACTTGACATTATTTTTTTCCAAGATATATTTCACAAACGGGAGATTTATTATATTAATACGAATTAACGTTAAGCTTCTTCTATAATTGATAATATTGATTCAAAAGGCAATGGATATCGAAGTAACGATCTTAGTGGCTACGTGACCGTACCATCGTAACGGAGGTTTTACAAATATTTACGAGTTGCAGCTGGAGATAAATCAACGTAAACGTAGTCACGCAATTCGTGACGTTTCCGAGGACGTTTAGTCTTACGAAATTCTCGACGTAATACGTCATCGAATAATTAACGTTTTCGTCCCATTAACTTTTGACCTCTTTTCAAAGTCTAACATCAGAGAGATTATATTCTACAGTTAAGATTATATTTTTATATTTTATTTATCTTTGTAATTAATTAAAGAACTTTTATTCGATTTTATTTCGATTTTATTATTTTATTTCGAGAAAAAGAGAAGAAGAGAAAGATTGAAGAAATATCGATTGAAGACGGTTCGTTGGATTCTTTCTTTTTTTTTTTTCTTTTTTTAATATATATATATATATATTTTTTTTTTTATGCGTTCTATTTTTTCTTTCGTTACAAAGATATTATTAATTAACTGAGAGAAACATCATTGAAACTTTCGGTACCCGTTTGAAGTTTAATCTCTAATGGAACGGCCGTCGCAATTAGACGGGACTTATATTTTTCTATCGTATTCTCTTTATCCTCTACCGTGTACTCGTATGCAATGTTTGAACGTGCATTCTTAGCCACGTGACATGGCACGCGTCGGTCGTTACACTATAGCCAATGGCAATTGTTTCCCCTAAAAATTATTGGCTAGCACCGAGCAAGCCACGAACGTTCTTACATACATGCATAAATGCACACATTCATACGTCTATCATTATTATTATCAACTTCGTTATTTTTAATTTTTACACTCTCCATTCTTCTCCCCACTCACTTCATTAATTTCTTTATTTATCGATTTATTTGATTTTATTTATTGTAAATAAGTTTACGATTTGATTTTGTTATTTTTGTTATCCGTTTTATTTTCGTTTCGCTTGTTTATTCGATATTTAATCGGGAAAAAAAAGGAAAGAAAGAAAGAAAGAAAGAAAGAAAGAAAGAAAGAAAGAAAGAAAGAAACAAGATACGTCGAGAATGTCTAAGATTAAATTCTAATCCAAATTAAAAATAATATCTCGAACGTTTGTTTAATCATAGTTAGGAACTTTCTCGCACACTTTCTAACGATCCTTCTCTTTTATATTCCGACACGTGCCTTGCGTATATCGGGGCTTAAATTAATCCGTTTATCATCGAAATTAAAAAGGAAGGGATATAAAGTATTTCAATGGTTCTTTGTAAAGGTGATGTCAATGATTTCATCGATCGATCAAAAAGAATACGAAATTCGAAATTCGTACGAATCAGCTAAATGTTGCGAAATGGTGCAAATAAGTTTCTTCGTCTTGTGGGAGCAATGAACTACGCATTAATTCGAGAGAGAAGAGGAAAGAAACAGAAAGAGAGGGAGAGGAAAAATGAGAAAAATAAGGAAAGAAAAAAGAAGAAGAAGAAGAAGAAAAAAAAAAAACAAAGATGGAAAGAGAGAATTGACGTCAGCAAAATTATAGTATGTCAAGATATCTCAATATAAACTTGTTGGTATCACTGGCGAGACAAATAACTGGTCATTTGGTATCGTCAAATTTGACAATGTTATCTTTGTCTATAGTTTTATCTTTTTAAAGCCTATTACCGACTAATCAATCAACGACACGATAATTTGCATGAAAACTATCGAATGAAACTAAGTTTCATTTTTTTTTCTTTTTTTTTTTTATTTTTATTGGAAATTGATTATATTACTCATTTTCTACGAATAACTCGAGATAATCGTTTTCAGTTTTTTTTTCTCTTTTTTCGTTGAAACATTGATATGATATTCGTATACGATAATACTCGTTTTCGGAAAGTAATCGTAATTGAGTAAAAAAAAAGTATAAGTACGTGTTTAAAATAACAACGTAAGAATGAAAAAAAAGAGACAAGGAGATAAAAAGAAAAAGAAGAGGAAGAGGAGAGATTGCAAAAAAAGAAGAAAAGAAAAGAAAAGAAAACACAGAAGACGTTTTATCGATCGTCCGAATGAAAAAATTATCGAATACAAAGTTTCTTTCGTTTCTTTGAAAATTTCGACGTTAGATTTAATCATTTTCTTCGTGGAATTCGAAACAGTCTCGTCGTTTACATCGTTTAACGTGAAATTGATTTCTTAACATGTGTATACGATTTCTTTCGACAATCTATACATATATATATATTTTTTAAATCGATCGAAAATCATTCAACTTCGATTTTAAATATCGATTAATTCCTATTCGAGACAGTTCAAATCAATAATCTTTCTCTTTTCAAAACAAAACAATAAGTCATTAAAACCTCCCTTTTCCTTTCAATTTTTCTCTTTACAATTGATCAAACAAAATGGAAAAACAAAAAGTTTAGCCTCGCAAATCCCAACGAGACAATTGGGTACTAATTTTTTAGGATCACTTATCGTTGAGTATTCGATCAATTCGATTATCAAAAATTCTGACGACATATATTGGCCAATCTTTGAAATAACTCGAACGAGTTTGGTATGACGTACGTCGAACGTTGGTCGAAAAAAAAAACATCGAAAATATAATTAAAAAAAAAAAAAAAAAATACGAGAAAGAGAGAGAGAGAGAGAGAGAGATAAAGAAGAAAAGAAAAAAAATGTTGAGAAGAACAGAGAAGAGAAGAGATTGCAAACACAAAAGAGGCTTTAGCAAAGAACGAAAGAGGGCACTTGTGAATTCAATTCCATAGAAGGAGCTTTTATATATATATATATCTCTCTCTCTCTCTCTTTCTCTCTCATTTTTTCTTTCTTTTTTTTTCTTTCTTAGTCTTCTTCATCCATACTCGAATGTTATGACAATTATGAGTTTTCCGTGAACGCATCGAGCCGGCACGTGGCCGACTAGCTCAACGTCGTACGTCGAGGGGCACGAATGGCGCGTGCCCTCGCGTGAGAACAACCTCGCTCACACGCGTCACACGTATACACATCACACACGTATTATTGAAAGTACTACGCGAACGGGAACACTGAACATTATCGTCCTTTCATCTTTCTTGCATTTGTAATTAACTTGGCAAAAAAGAAGAAAGAAAAGAAAAAAGAAGTGCAATTTTAGTTGTTCATTATTCCAAAAAAAAAATTTCATATTCAGTTGCATAGATGTGCGTGTAATAATTTGGATTTTGTTTAATACATTCGTTTCGTTCAACACTCGATTTTTAATTTGTTATATCCATTAAAAATATACTTAATTACTTATACGATTCGAATGTATGATAATATATGTATGTAATTCGAGATAAGATTAAAAAATTAATGATGTAGGTATAATAATAATTCTACAATTATCGAATCGATTAATAAAAATAATTATAGTAGTAATAATAATAATAATAATAATGATGATGATGATGATGATGATGATGATAATGTCTCTCGAAATATGAATCTCTCGTTTCTAACGATTATTATATTCGAGAGAAGATACGTACACGTGTTTGATGTACTTCTATCGAAAGGAAAAAAAGGCATCGAAATGGTACTCATGAAAAAGTAGAGCAAACGATTTCTTTCTCTCTATTTCTCTCTCTTTTCACTCTTCTTCTTTTTCTAACTCTCTTTCTCTCTCTCTCTCTCTCTCTCTCTCTAGAAATATCATAAAAGATTTGTGATACTCACTGACCGCAGAGACGTAAGATCGACGCGTGTCTACGTTCGTGATGCACGTGCACGAGAACTAGGAGAGCCTACTCTCGATCATCTAAAGATCGATCATTTAATTACGTTAAAGTGTTCGAAGATATTTCATTGACATTGTACCCACTCCTCCCATTTTCCACCTTCTTCGATCCACCCCCACGAGTCACGAATAACGCGAGAGATACTATTATAGTATTTCGAGAGATTTCGATAGATCTTTACAGAATAAAGATCTATTATCCATTGAGTAGCAAAAAAAAAAAAATAAAAGAAAGAAAGAAAGAAAAAGAAGAAGAAGAAGAAGAAAAAGAAACAATATTTTATCTAATCGAAAATACAAATATCCTATGCAAGACGAGAAATCAATCGAGTGGAATCTACGATCAATTAACTTGTCGTATGTCGGTGATTTAGATACGTAGTAGTAGGTATACTTTACTGACGATGAATTCGTCATCAATCATCGAGCCATTAATTCAATTCGATTTTCTATTCTCTCTATCTGTCTGTCTATCTATCTATCTATCTATTTCTCTCTAGTCTTTCGATCCCAATGGACCGAATATTATTGGATCGATCGTTGTATTATTTTTTCATCCTTTTATCAATGAATATTCGAACATTCAAGTTACAATTCATATTCAAATGTTCAAAAATATATAAACATATATATTTTTGTGATGTAGATAATTTGTCTTTAATTAAAAGAAAAGAGAGAAACAAAAAGAGTAAAAAGAAAAAAAGAGAGAGAAACATCTGATCACGAGTAGATCGAGTCAAAATCAGTGAATGTCACGAGAAAATATCTAAGACGATTCGTCGTGCGCGTGTCAGTGCCTGATGCCTCGTAAAATCTCTCTCGTAAAAGTGACAAAGGGTAAGAGTAAACAGGAGAGAGAAAATGAGAGAGAAATCAAGAGAGAGAGAGAGAGAGAGAGAGAGAGAGAGAGAAGAGAAAGAGGGAGCAAGCTTATAACGTGTGATAAGGTCGGGGCCGACCGAGGTAATAAATAGGAGAGGGTAGCACGTAGGAGCGGCATTTCGTCTCGCGACGGCGTACGCTTCGCATCGATCGTACCTTTCGTTGAGAATACCAGAGATTCGTGACAGATTCGAGTTGCGCATTCTCATTCATTCTCTTTTCTGAAGGGAAAAGCAAATTAAACAAGAAGAATATTAAGAAGAAGATACAAAAAAAAGAAGTGTAAGAAAAAGTGGAGAAAAGGGTTCATAATCGTCGATAATTGACTAATTCTATTTTGGTGACGTCAAAGAAAATCGTTCGGAGAGACATCATTCAAAGAAAGGATATCCTATAAAAGAAGAAGAAGAAGAAGAGGAGGAGGAGGAGGAGGAGGAGGAGGAGGAAGATAAAAGATAGAAGATAAAAGATAGAAGAATCTTAGAGTGATCATGTTGAAGAAATTATTGAGCAAGTCCGGACGTAGGATTTTACGGGTAAGAAGAAATTCATATTTCATTATTATCGTTATAAATAAAATTGAAAACAATTGCTTTATACACGTTTAGTCAAAGAGAAAAAAATGGAAGGGGAAAAAAAAGATAGTATATGGGACGTCGTAGTATGTGTATGTGTGTGTGTACGTATGCATATGTTGAGTTCGGTGCTCGACGACCTAATTTTGCAGCGTGACATCGTCGAGTGACCCGGGCATTGGCTTGCTCCTAGTTTTTGACCGTTCGATTCCGATTCGAGTTGTATTTTGTTTATCCGTTGAATACAATTTTTAAGACAATTCTATTATAGGGAAAAAGTATGCTCGTGACAGAGAAAGAAAGAGAGAAAGAGAGAGAGAGAGAGAGAGAGAGAGAGAGAGA
>NC_057702.1:2605454-2609374 GCF_014466175.1 Vespula pensylvanica | reverse complement strand
TGGGTGGGTGGGTGGGGGAATGAGGGGAGAATTACTTGATATTTTCAAAAGAGAAAAACACATCGTTGCTTTTCATCGTAGGCGATCAAGAAGCTGTCTACGAGGAGTCGGAAGTTGAAAAGGTCGCAGCAGTCTAATGGTGGTTGGCAATCGACCCTCGGACCGGATCTAGATGCCGTGTCCCTTTCGTTGTCCCTACCGTCCCTGGACGCGAAAAGTATCGACACCTACATGACCTACGTCATTGAGAACATCGACGATTGTGATTCTAGATGTTGTCATTGTTGTGACGAATATGAAGAGAATCAAAGGAATGAGAACATTGAAAATGAAATGACGATCTAACGTTTGCTTCGATAAAGAATTCGTTGATAATATTTCTTTCTTTCTCTGTCTCTTTTTCTCTTTATCTATCTATCTGTATATCTATCTATCTGTCTCTGTCTTTCTATCTTTCTCTCTCTTTTTGTCCATTTGTCTATCTTTCTCTCTCTCTCTCTCTCTTTCTCTCTCTTTTATATTTATTATTTATTCCACGTTCCTAATTACTAGCAATAAATAGATTTCGAGGTTGAGAGAGGAAGAGAGAGAGAGAGAGAGAGAGAGAGAAAGAAAGTTTAAAAGAAAATGAAGAATGAAAGACCAAAGAAAAAGATTTTATAATCGAGCGTATTGCTCGGTCTTCCGAAAGAATATTTAAGAAAGAAATCTCAGTAAATTTATCGGATTTATTATTCTGATCTCGTTTAGCCTAATTCCATATCTCGTCCATATATGTATGTATGTATGTATGTATGTATGTATGTATTGAAACTTCTTTCAATTCTGTACATACATACATACACACACACACACATATATATATATGTCTGTATGTATGTATGTACGTATGTATGTAATTCCTAGCACAAATTTGTTAGAATAACTTGTATAATTTTTTCGTTTCTTTCCCTCTTTCTTTCTTTTTTTTTTTTTTCTTTCATTTTATCATTTGTTCTCTGTTTTTATTTATTAATAATATTTTTTTTCCTTACAACTTCTTGAAAGAAAGACGATTTCCATCGTATTGCTATTATTCAAAGGTATTCATATCGTGCAGCAATACCTAATATAGTACAAACGCATATCGGATATGCCTATGTGCAAGAAACTAGAATAGAATAGAATAGAATAGAATAGTAATGCAGTAACGTAGTTTATAAGTTGACCGATTCGATTCACATCCAAGGTAATATATATCATAGAATTTCTTATTGCGATAAATATGTTCGTCGATAAATGTTGATATGGTCAATGGATTAGAACGAGTTGATTATAATTTAAAAAAAAAAAAAAAAAAAAAAAAAAAAAAGGTGTATTATAAAATGTGTGTTAACTTTGTGTTTCTCTAAAATTTAAAAAACGTGTCTCTTGTCGTCCATCCAAAATTTACATAAAAAGAATATATTTATTCTTCCTACAATTATACTTGTAAATAAAAAGAAAAGAAAAAAAAAAAAAAAAGAAAAAGAGGAGAAGAAAAAAAAAGAAAAAAAGAAGTAAAAGAGAAAAAAAAATCGGACGATTATAAAAATGTCTCTTAGATAAACAAATTTCTATGTCGAGTATTAAAGAATATAATACATGCGCGCGCGCATACACATATATCTATCTATCTATATATATATATATGTACATATATATACTTATATATATGTATACATTTGGAATGGTTGTATATTTTGAGTGTGTGAACGATACGAATGAATAGACGTCGATAAGGCTGTGACTTTGTAAAGGATACGAACGTCATCAATAAAATGGTCGCATTGGAGTCAGAATTCTATATAGTTGTAAGTCGTATACCTCACTCCTATCTATATTATGTATTTCCCTTTCTCTACTATTTGTCTAACGTCTATCTTCAAATATTCATGAAGTTTCGTAGCCTTACGTTAGTAACTAAAGAATAACTAAACATCTTAGTTTTGTTCGTAAAACTTACGAATGGTGATCGTATGTATACATCTTTTCTTTCCATCATTTTTCTTTTTTACTTTTTACTTTTTTTCTGCCATTAGAAAATTTCTATCTTCGAATTTAATTCCTCGAAAATCGTTAGATATCGTTAGTTATTCGGAAGGACAAAATTTGTTAAAAATGATTTTCTTATCGTGAAACCATTTCACACGAGTCAGCTTATTGAATTATATCTTTCTTCACGATTTTCTTTCTTTTTTTTTTTTTAGGATTATTAAACATCGATCCGCGAGAAAAATTGTTTAAAATGACTTTTTCATCGTGACCTTTTTTTTTTTTTTTTTTTTTTTACACGAGTCAGCGTGTTAAATTATTTCTTTCTTTGAAATTACTTTTGCTAAAGCTATTACACATCGATCCAGGAGGAAATTTGTTGGAAATGTTGTTTATCGTGATTTTTTTTTTTTTTTATTCTTTATTTCTTATCCACGATTCAAAGTATTAAATATTTTTAAGAGATCTTTTTCGACGATGTTTTACAAAAGAAGAGAGAGAAAGAGAAAAATAGAAAGAGAAAGAAATAGAGAGAGAGAGAGAGAGAGAGAGAGAGAGAGAGAGAGAGGAGAGAAATCATGCCAATGGGTTCAACACGTGCACACTTTAGCAATTACTCCTAGTGGTTGCATGCAATCCTTTGAGGATAGAAATCTGTGGGAGGGTAACGAGCCTTCTTAAATTCGTAGAAAAAAAGAGAGAGAGAGAGAAATAGAGAAAGAGAGAGCTTAACATGAACAATAGGCACGTGTCCATGCCCGATATTATTCCTGATTCTCGAAAATTGCTTTCACGCGAGAAGAATCACCAGGGGTGCAATCGGTGGTAGCAATTATATTTTCCTTTTTGCGAATCTCTACAATCTTTTGCGTGCGAAGGTGAAACTAACGAGACGCAAAACTGGTTCAGGCATAAAGCCTGAGGGAGGGTGTCAAGAGTTTTTCTGTTCTTCAACTCATACATACATAGTAGATGTGTGTATGTATTGTATGAATTTATATTTTTCTCTTTCTTTTTACTTTCGTTTTTTTCTTTTTTTGGTTGGCAAGCTGCGAATACGAACGTTTGCATAAGAAAAGAGATTATACTGTCTGTAACGTTGGCATCAACAGAACAAATAAATTTGCGTTTAATTTGTACGTTTAAGTTAATGTTAAATAAGAAGCGAAGGGAAAAGATTGAGTTGATCTTTTTCTTTTTGCATTTGTTTTCTTTATTAAAAATTCTTATTGCAAAAATATCTTTGTTGTTTTTAGCATGTATACAAATCTGCAAGCTGTACAATGGCACGTCGTTAGTAAATGTTTCAATATATGTTTCTTTGGAATACAATCTTTAAAAGATAAAAAGAAAACCCACTCTTCGTAGAAGTATATATGTATATATATATATATATATATCGATATATTTATATATACACACAAGTACATATATATATATATATATATTGATAATTAGGCTTAATAACATCCAATAATTGCAAATATGAAGAAAAAACCCTATTAATAAAACTATGTACACTATACAAGATTTTAATTCTGTCAAATAAATATTATTATTGTTATTATTAATATTATTATTATTTAGGTACTCGTATATAATATAATATATTATATATACCTATATGATGACTATTATCGTATCACTTGTCGGACGTATCTAATCCTAATAGTTTTGGTCATATCAAATTCCTGAGATACGTTTCGAGAGATCATTTTATACAAAATATATCACCTATCTATGACTTATGTACAATAATCTAAAAAAGATATTAAATTTCATTGACTCTTTTTTAAATCGTCAGGATCGACAATTTTGATTACAATCGATTAGAGAAATAATTGATCGAAACAGAAAGATAGAAATTGATTTAAATAAAAAAAACTGATTTATAATAAAAAAAAAAA
>NC_057702.1:2565721-2605444 GCF_014466175.1 Vespula pensylvanica | reverse complement strand
AAAAGAAAAAGAAAAAAGAGAAAAGAAAAAGAAGAAACGAAAAAGGAAATTTTATAAATTAATATCGAAAGATATACTTTCTCCTAAATAATCGTATCCTCAATAAGCAAGTTCTGCTCCCCAAGGTCTGTAAGGTTTGCCTTGTTGTTGTGCATATTGTGTTGGATATTGGCTCCAACCTAAAGCACCACCACCAAGAAGAGGAGGCATAGTACCAGCTCCTGGTGGCATACCAGTAGATACCGTGCTAGGAGGTTCATAACTGCTGGCTGTTGAAGTAGATGTAAGTGTTGTTGCTGAAGGTACACCTGGACCAGGAACACCGGCTGAAGGTGGTGGTCCTGTTGTATGTTCCCTATGGAAACTTTGTAAATGAGAGAGAAGACGTAACCTTAATGGATCTCTCTCATCCAAACCTTCCATAGTGATTAAGTAACGACCAACTTCAGCAGCACATTCACCCCAACCAACCGCATGATAATCCATAGCTAACTTAGTACTGTCGTAACCATCGGGTCCTGGAAAATAAAAATGAAGATGATCAAATATTTATAATATACTATCGAAACGGAAAGAAAAATTCGCGAAGGTTTTATTATTATCATAAACTAAGAAGAGTAGAGGTTTTTGTGTCACGACGACACAATACCTTCTCGCTGAAGAGTATATATTCAGAGAGAGAAAGAGAGAGAGAGAGAGAGAGAGAGAGAGAAAGTTGAAATGGACTAAAAGCCTTGGCTTTGCCAACCGGAGGGGTATTGTATCGTTGAGGTAGGGGGCAATGGGACAGGTAGCGTGGGAATCGTTTAGACCCCCATAGACCGGAGCCACATGCAAAGCTTATACACCAATTGGAAATAGCCTGTCCCACGACGTTATAAGTTCTAGGTCCATTAGAAGTTAGACAATTTCTTATTACTAAATCTATGGATGCATACACACATATATGTAATATATAAATATATAATATATATGCGCGTATCTGTATGTCTTTCTATATGTCATATATTTTTTCCTTATTTTATAATTATCCAATTTTTAATATTTAATTGAAAAACATCGTTGTCGTCGTTTCTAATCGCCAATTTTTTAACGAATCACTTATTTTTCGTCGTTGATATTTTCAATATTGTACAGAAATATATAGAAAGATTTACGATTGTGTGAGTTAGTATACTACTACTTGGTAGCTGGTTTCCCACAGAGTTCGACATCTGCCCCGGTCGCTGGCAACTCAGCGCCTTCTTCATGAGGGGTGCTAGTGCGAGGCCACCCTACACACATACACGAACACATTCTACTTCTCTTGCTTTTTCTCTCTCTCTCTCTCTCTCTCTCTTTTTCTCTCTTCTTTCTTTCTCTCTTTCTCTCGTATCGCCACCAATCGTGGGAACGCCATCGAGGAAGAGTCGTTGACTTCCTGTGCTTCCCACAGGATCTTCGAGTTGGATTCAGCACCTGCTGCTTCAGGGATTCACAGGAGGATTTAGGATTCATATATCGGTTAGCAAAATCGCAAAACGTGCTCGAGCTTCAAGTATTCTACTAATCGTTCGATAAATCGATATAACGTAAGAACATAATAAAATGCTCGTTAATCTTTTTTCTATTTTTTGTTCTCTCTCTCTTTGTCTCTGTCTCTCTCTCTCTCTCTCTCTCTGGCTATTCTTTTTTTCTTTTTTATTCTTCAATGACGAGATCGGTTTTTCAATAAATTCTACCGTAACGAGAGTCATCTTCTTTTTTTTTTTTTTATTCTTTTCAATTTTTTTTATTTTTATTTCTTCTCCGTGCTCTTTTTCCTTTCTTTCTATTTTTTTTTTTTTTTATATTTATTTATTTCCTCTTCCTTTTTCTCTTTTTCCTTCCTTTTTTATTTTCACTTTAAAATAGCCATTTTCACGGTCGAACGATTCCTTCGCGAAATTTTTCACGTCGTCGTTTTATCGACGTTACTATAAATATATTGCTCATTGAATCCGTAGGATGTGTTAGAGCCCTTCTCTACCTTTCTTTATTGAATTGCACTTTCATAGAAGCGTTTTTTTATAAATCGTATAGCATAACGCGCTTAACAAATTATTCTGCAGACGTATCACAACAAACAGTTAATTAATAAGTAACACCAAGTCGCGATACGATACCCTTTATTTTTATTGAATGCATTTTAACGAGGAAAATCTATAGGAACGACAGATGGTGATTCGGTTATGGAGTTACCGTTCTCGACGCACGGTCAACAGGTGTCTTCCGGTCTAAAAGAATCGGCAAATGACGGCTGTAAAAAGTAAGCGAGAGAGAAAGAGAAAGAAGAAAAAGAGAGAGACAGAAACACAGAGAGAGAAAGACAAATACAGAGAAGGAAGTGATTGGATACGGGAGAAAATACGATTTACTTCGGTGCAGGTTGAGTTGCATCGGCCTTGACTCGGAAAGTAGCTTTAAATTGTTTCTGATCGATGTTGTCCAATCAACCGCGTATACGTGAAAGGATGCGCTTGGTTAGCGATTAGATAAGCAGGAAAATAAGAATCTAGATCGAAATTATATCTATCGAGAAAAATATCGATTTATCTTTCTTAACTATATAGAGGTTTCTACGTTTACGAGATCATCTGACATCATTATCATCATCATATATCATCATCATCATCATCATCATCATCATCATGTTTGCAGCTTTGTCCTTTGCAAACTTTATTTTCTTCTTTTTTTTTTCTTTTTTCTTTTCCTTCTCGTATAGGCAATACCAGTAAAGAACATGGGTGCAATCTCGAAGGGTTGAGAGACACCCAAAGGGGTGTGAGTAGGAAACTCGAGAGGAAAGAGAGGCAAGAGAGGAAGAGAACTTGCTTTACTTCAGATAATGCTCCGTTATTTGAAGTAACGGTTGGGTATATTATTTTTCGATTTTCAACGCATTTTCTTAGCTTTAGATTCACCGTTAGACTTACCGTTTATGTTAGATATACCTGTTTAAGCGTTATTAATGACGAGTATTTTTGTAATTAATAGGGCGATTTTATATTTGTTAGGATCAGTTAAAAAAGATTGCATGTTATATATGTGTATATATATATATATATATATATATATATATATATATGTAAACTTACCTTTATTTCTAAGCGTACGTAAATGTTCGACCGTCAGCTGAAGTATTTCAGCCTTCTCCAATTTTGCACTATGAGGGTCTCTGGCCGCTGCAGGCACCAATCTTCTCAGTTCTCCAAGGGATGCGTTTATTCTGTCACGACGTTTCTTTTCGATCATCCCCCTTCTACGTTTACGCGATGCATGCTGACAAGAATCACCTCCGGGTGAGTTGCATCTGTAACGAGAAAGGCAAAAGAAAAATGTAGACTGGTGGTGGTATCTTTTGACGTCTCGCTCAAAATGAAATACAACTTTATAGTTCATCGATTTATCCATAAAGTTTCTCATAAATTTTATAATTTATTTGTGTATATATATATGTATGTGTGTGTACGTATATATGTATATAGAAAATAACGATCGAATATGCACTCGTTTATGCTCTTTATAGCATATCGATCGAACATTAATTTTCTCATGTCAAGGATAATCCTATTATACTATTCGATAAAATTGAAATTAGATATTATTTATATACGTACGGTTCCTTGCCACTTTCTTCGGAAAAAACATCATCGCAGTCAGAATCGCTCATAGCTCTTTTGAGATTCCTTGATTGATGATGAGCTTGATTCTGCTGCTGTTGTTGTTGTTGTTGTTGTTGCTGTTGTTGTTGTTGTTGTTGTTGTTGCTGTTGTTGGTTAGCATCTTGAGATCTCATTTCGTCCATTTTAAGATCGGAATATTCGTGATTGGTTCTAATGTCGGTCATATCAGGTCTCATCCCAGACATATCCTGATGCCTAACATCGGGATGTCTTATTTCTTGATGTCTAACTATATCCGATCTATGCATATCCTGATGTCTTTGTGCTTCTTGATGTCTCTGCATCTCTTGATGTCTAAGGTCAGGTCTCTGCATTTCGTGAGTTCTGATATCGTTTATGTTGGATGGTGGTGGATGACGAAGATCAGGAGGTGGTGGACGCATATCGTGATGATGACGCATGTCAGGATGTTGCGGTTGATAAGGAGGATGATGCGGTGGAGGTGGATAACCCCAATGATGACCGGATGGTAAATGCGTTGGTGCTACGGCACCAGAAGTAATGTCCGAGGACAACAAAGTACTGTTCTCGTCCGAACGTGCTACGACCACTCGCCACATTTTCTCACGAGATTTTTTTACTAACTGTTTGACGGTCGTTTCAAAGAGAGGAAGAAGAAGAAAAAGAAGAAGAAGAAGAAGAAGAAACGTTGTTGGAAGTTTTATAGTTATAGGCAGTGTACGTAAAATCGTATAACGATTAAGTATGATCCAGGATGATCGATCGATATATACTTTAAAAATTGCTAGATGTTATCTGATGCATAATATCGATCCCATAACGATGCTTCTGTTACACGAACGAAGTATCATATCAGTCGCATTGCGGTACCAAGCAAGCGAATGTGCCGATCGTTAAATAACCTTGAATAACAATCGTGGGTCCAATGAATCAGACGTAGACATTAAAACGATTTAGTTCTTCGGGAGTTCTGCTTCGTAGAACACTCTACCTTGATTCACATCGATGGACGTACATCGCGGATTAATCATTAACGTTACTTTTTTTTCTCTTCCTCGTTAAAAAATGGAGAACGATCGAGATTGAAAAAAGAAAATACAAAAATCAAAAAAAGAAAAAAACAAAAAAAAAGGAAAGAAAAGAACGAAATGGGAATAATGAGAAGACAAAAAAAAAGAAGAAAAAGAACAACTGCGGATTGCACTTGTCGATCACACGATTCACACGTGGCACAGCTTCCTGAGGTCGCGTGTCAGGATTTGGATATGTTGAGTTTGCTATCGCGAGGACTTCTTCGCGGATGCACTTATCCCCGTTGTCGCGTAGAATATAGAAGGTGGGTGTGCACACACTATCGCCGTAGTTACTTTTGCTGCTGCTATTGCTGGCTAGTGCTATGGTTGATGCTGCTGCTGTTGGTGCTGCTGTTAGTGCTGCTGCTGCTGCTGCTACTACTGCTAGCTCCCGCACGCGTGTGCATCGGTCGCGTGGCGGCGGACGTATGTCGTGTGCGGGAGGACCCAGGGACGGCACACGAGCCGCGTGCCCTGTTTCAGACCCAGTGGTGGGGGAATTCTCATATATTTTAGGAGTGGGGGGGACTATGGGTTCTTCTCTTTTCCTCCTGTACGATTCTCCAAGGTGAAAGCTACGCTGGAACCCTATGGATCAAAGGCGAGAGCTAGAAGGGAAGAAAAGAGAGAAAGAAAGAGAGAGACAGAGAGAAAAAAAAGAAAGAGAGAAAGAGAGAGAGAGAGAGAGAGGGAGGGAGGGACTTTTACACGAACATGAGGGGAACGAGCTGAGAGATCAGGAGGGGCGATTTTCGTGGGAACGCCTGTGGCGCTTCCTCTACTCGCGGTGTCCCTAGTTTTCTCCCCTCTTCTCCCCCTTCCTTCTCCTCCTTCTCATCCTCCTCTTTTCTTTTTTCATTCAGGAATCGTCTTTTCGTACCCCTCTCTCTCTCTCTCTCTCTCTCTCTCTCTCTCTCTCTCTCTCTCTCTTTCGATCTTCTTTTATCGGATTAGATCGTTGTCTTCGTTATTCGTTCTCATTTGTAACAAATCCATCCAACTTTTATTCCATAAGAATCTTACCCTGAGAATCTCTCATCTAAATTTTTAACGATAATTCATTCAACACGACCGATTTAACTTTCATTTTTCGATATATTATATGTTGATATCGTTGAATTCGATATATTATTTATACACGTATGTATACTGAAAGAAATTGAAAGGGAAATTAGTTAATCGAAATAACGTGGAAATATCGATAGCGATAAGTCGAGAATCTCCGTCGTTTATCCCTCGTCGATCCCTTAAATTGATACGTGCGCCACCATGAAATCACTTGGACGCCACCCTCGATCCGTCTCTCCCACACTCCAACCACCTTCTCATCCCCCTTTCACCCCCACTTCAAAGCTTTCTCCACCCTTCTCTTTTTCAAGTTATACGCGTGCATACACGCGTCGAAAGCTAGACCGGTTAGGGTCTTGCTTGACGTGTACACACACGCACACGATCTATCGTAAACTAGTGGACATCGTAACGCGTTTCAGGATGGCGAGGGGTAAGGGAGGGATTTAGAACATAGAGGTGATCGTGGATCACGAGGGGAGGGTGCGATCACGATAAAGTTCACACAGGAATCGTAGGCAGCACGCGCTCGCACGATTATTGCTACTACCGTGTGCCTGGGAACCAAGCTGACTAATCGTATTGTTAACTTTTCAGTAACGATCGAATCATCGTGATAAACGTTTCGACGATTGACATTCGTCATTATGATCGACGTTTGATAACTTATAAATTAAAATAAATTCTTCATCATCGCTGGTTCTTCATTTCAAGGATTTGTTTTACGCGGTATGATAATCCATCGTAAGAATTTTATTGAATAGCAATTGAAATTTGTCGATTATTTTAATAATGGATTATCGATGGAGTAACCAATGTTGAATTTGAATAAGATGAGGAAGTTGAAGAGAAAAAAAAAAAAAGAAATGAAAAGCAAAGAAAAGAAAAGAAAAGTGCATCACGCGTAGGCACGCGACCATTTTCTTGTAATTTCTTTTTCTTCTCTTTTTTTTTTGAGCCTCGTGATCGTCCATTATTCGTCGCTCCGTGTGGTCCTAAATTCTGCTTACCTTTTCGAGTACTTACTTATTCTATTTCTTCTTCTTATTCTTCTTTTTCTTCTTTCTTTTCTTTTTTCTTCTTCCGTATTATTCGTATTATGTAGCATCCCTTTGCTCCCCTTTTAACTAGTTTACCCTCTTACTATTAAAGGGACCAAGTTCCCACGGGTGATATTATTGTCATCAATGATCCCAATGTCCGTGTTGAGAGTTAATGTAAATTCGTCTAAAAATTATTTTTTAAAATGTATATATAGTTGTAAAGAAAAAAAAAAATGGAACCAATTTTTTCCATGAGTTTCTTTCATACTTTTAATAGATTCTTTCCAGAGAGAGAGAAACAGAGAGAGAGAGAGAGAGAGAGAGAGAGAGAGAGAGAGAGAGAGAGAGAAGAAGGAAAAGAAGGAATGAAAAAAAGATTTTTTTTTTTTTAAAGAAAAATATAATAAATAAGAAAAGTAATACGTAACGTGGTCTGAGTCACGCGTGCATTAAAATTTGTGCAGGTCACAATATCGATGACTTATAACGTGTTCCGTGTCTCGGAACCGTGAGGCAGGCTAAAGTATCCGGCTTTTGCTTCCGGTCTGCACGCGACTTCTGCACGTGAAGTCACGTGGCACAAATCGAGGTGTTCGCGTTTACGCGCGTGTGCTTAAGTATGTGTATCGTTCGGAAAAGAGCAACTAAAAGAGAGAGAAAGAGAATCGAAGCCAAAGACGTTTTTGTCCCTGCGCATCTCGATGAATGCCACTTAAACTAGACTCCAAAAGTAAGAGTAAGAGAGAGAAAAAGAGAAAGAGAAAGAGAGAGAGAGAGAGAGAGAGATATGCAATGGGATATATCTGGATATATAAAAAAATAGGTACTTAAAAAAAAAATATATATATATATATACATCTATTATATATAAAAATAGATACTTGTCATGGATTTTTTATTTTTATTTTTTATTTATTTTTTATTTTTGTTCATAGAATTTCAAAAAAGAAAAAGGAGAGAGAACCTCGTGTCCGAAAGAATCGCATATGATTATCTTCTGGAGAATATTTGTTCGTTGTGTTTCGTTTGAAATGCATATTATGAATGTATAGTACATATACAGTATACAGATGTATGCATATGAAGACAGCAAAGTCGAGTGCATTTGGTACTGGTCAGTCCATATTCTGGACAAACAATCGATTGGGAATCTCTCTCTTTTTTATATATATATATATATATATATATATATATATATATATAGAAGTAACTATATATACATGTATATATACATATATGTCTCATAGATATGTTCCCCTTCGTAAAGCAAACACGCATAAAATTACGTTTCTACACCGTTAGGAAAATGAATTCGGTAGATATATGTATTCTAGTTGCGAAAACAGTCGCGATCGGAGGGTTGACGTTTCTTTCGACAAATATATCGTCGATATCGATCGTTTTGTATAATTTTTAACCGTAGAGAAAAATCGTTTCTTATAGCAAGTTCATCAACGATTTGTTTAAAAAAAAAAAAAAAAAGAAAATTCAATTGCATTTAATCCTAAGAAAAAAGTAAATCGACGGCTTTACATCGACATAAGTCAATCATCGACGAACATCGTTAGATGCATTCAAAACTTTTTCAACTATTTTTTATTATATAAGAAAAAAGAAATTATTGATAAACTTATTATCATTAATGAGTTTATATCGTTAATGAAATTTTTTCTTTTTCTTTTTTTTTTTTTTATGAGTTTGCTCAACTCGATACCCAAGTATCGAACAAATATAGATCGATCGTTCGTCGATTAATTTCTTCGAAGATACAATTTATTAATCGATAAATATTCCATTCAATCGATGATGTTATACAATGTCATAGATACAACATATTCGAGTGAAAATTCTGTTCGATATCTTTACGAACGCATTCGCCATTGATCAGTGGACATCCTGTACATATTTATCTTCTTTTGGAGAATACTTTTCAAGTTTTCCGAGGGTGTAAAAGGTCGACTCGAAGGATGGTCAGTCACTCCCTTGATCGACCAACACTTGACCAGCATTGACAGTTGGGACCGTGGGACAATCGTTCGATAATTGGGTGACATTGTCGATTTCGTGCCGGACACTTTGTTCTCTATCGACGAAGGCGCACGCCCTCGTCATTCTGCCATTAACGATTCTTATACTTTACGATTTGTTGCTTGAGTTTCGTTGTCCTTAGTACAATCGAAAATATGAATTTATTGGGGATTATATTACTTACTTCTAACAAAGTTATATGGATATTTCGATTATGCTGTATCTATGCTAGTATTATAGTCTCTCACTTCGTACTGTTTAATATCGTAAATCCTGATCGTTGCATAGTTGAAACCTAATCTCGTGAACTGATCGATCGTTTCTCATAAATCGAAAAATTTAACGAACGAGACACACGAGTGATAAATTTCTTTCTTTTTTTTTTTTTTTCTTTTCTTCTTCTTCTCTTTTTTGTATTGTGATAAATATCACGATTGAGATATTAAAATAATTCTTTCCGTAACTTGTAAATTATTGGTATTTATAAAGCGTATAATTCGTATAATTCGTTATTACAACGATAAACTAATCCGGATTTTCGTTTAAACGCTTTAGCTTCCTCGGATTAAGTCGATCACGAATAATCACGCGAATTTCCTGATTTCAGAAAGTCAGGCTTCGGTAGTCGCTCTTTCGTACCATCTGTGCCCTATTCGTCTCCCCAATACGATTAAATTGTCGGTGAATAACGGGACACGATTGAGAACTTCCATCTAGTGTATATCGCGTTAATTGGAAATTAAATCGAGTTATCGCGATTATTAAATTCTTTAGCTACGAGTTAATACGAATTCGATATACTACGAATAAATTAATAGATATTTGTTAATCTTACATTACAAACTTATAATTGTGGAAGGTAGTATTAAATTATTAATTAGAGATATATTCGATTGACGATTTCATATTATTTCTGTATACAAAGATAGAAAAAAATGTGATAACTTAAAATCCTAGATATATAGCATGTATATATCTATATATGTATTTATAGATATGTATATATAATAAACGTACGTATCTATATATTGCAATGGGAATGTTCGCAGACTGAAATTATGTTCCCATTTAAAAACCCACCCCAATCGTCATCGCGATTCGTTGCGGTTCGAAGCGAGTCAATTGTAGACAAGTGCACACCGCGCAGCATCGTATATTAAAACGATTTTTTTTGGCGTGATTTTAAAAGGTGACAGCTGTCCGCTTTGTTTGACAGACCGGAACACCGATTTATGTTTTATATTTACCTACATGTGTAGAAAACACACGCACACACACACACACATATATATATATATACAACGAAGAACGATTCATTAAAATATATTTTTTTATTATTTTTTCATTCATGTATACATACGTTCTTGCATGACAAATGAATTAAAGATTCGGATAATTTGCAATTATCGTTTTACTTTTGCAGTTTCGATAATTCTCTTTCGTTTATATTTTATTTTCGTTCGATGAACATGCGAAATATAAACTACTTTGCTCCAGGGAAACGATATCGTTCGAAGAAGAGAGAACGATCGATCATCGTCTCAAATTTTACAACATCACGCGCCATTGTACGAATTAAGATATATGATCGATGACTTTCCAATCGACTAGTAGTATTGTGCGGTTTCAAATGGATAATGTCTTCAAAGGAACACGATAATTTTTCGTCATCGTGATTTAACAGTTGGCCGATCTATCGACATATTTCGTTCTTGATTTAAGATGTATAAAATTCATTTGGGAATAGATTTTATATTCAAACAATATCTACGGAATAATTCGTCAATGATTCATGTCGTTTCGATAGGATTTATTATTTATAACGTGTCTTCATCGATTAATGATTAAATAACTAATTTAATCGTTTCATATGATTTATATCGATTTTATTTAAAATTGAATGATTAATTATGTTTGATGATTATATGTCTTAAATATTCTTATTAATTCTTCAAATGAATTCGTATGTCGGTAAAATATTTGTCTTTGTATCGACAAAATAGTTTTCGTTAGGTATTGTTCGTTTAATAGTTCACCTATTTCTTGGGAGATGGCGTTTCAATAGTTCACTAATTTCCTGGGAGATGGCGTTTCATTAGTTTACCAATTTCCTGGGAGATGGCGCTTTAATAGTTTACGAATTTCTTGGGAGATGGCGCTTCGATCGCATCGTCGCAATCTCTTGTCGACATATCCTTTCGTTCGAGTATTTAACCTAACCGTGTCGTAGGAGAAACACATGGTCGTGCTGCTTAGGTTTACGAGTAAGTAAAACGATTAAAATTTAGATTAATAAATATCTTGTAATATTTATAAAATAAATGTAACGAGTGTGACAAAATGTCTAACGAAGAAGATAGTGTAAAACATAAGACGCATAGAGAACGTAATGCTGGTCGTAAAGCGGAAAAGAAAAAAGCGAAAAATCAACATGTTCAAGAATTAACGGATAAACAGAAAAATCCGAAAGCTTTTACGTTTAATTCAGCTATTAAAGCCGAACGACGATTTAGACGTAAGCAAGATATTGAAACTAAAAAACAACATATTCCTGTGGTAGATAGAACACCTTTAGAACCACCACCAATTTTGGTCGCAGTTGTAGGACCTCCCAAAGTTGGGAAATCCTTACTTATACAATGTTTAATAAAAAGTTATGTTAAGCAACCATTAACTAATATAGTTGGTCCTGTCACTGTAGTCTCTGGTAAGAAAAGAAGAATTACATTTATGGAGTGTAATAATGATATAAGTTGTATGATAGATATTGCAAAAGTGGCCGATTTGGTATTGCTATTAGTAGACGCATCTTTTGGCTTCGAAATGGAGGTCTTTGAATTTCTTAACATATGTCAAGTTCATGGTATGCCAAGAATTATGGGCGTACTAACTCATTTAGATTTATTTAAGAATGCAAAACAATTAAGAAAAACAAAGAAAATATTAAAACATCGATTCTGGACTGAAGTATATGCAGGTGCAAAACTATTTTATCTTTCTGGATTAATTCACGATGAATATCTTCGCACTGAAATAAAGAATCTGGCAAGGTTTATATCGGTGATGAAATTTAGACCATTGACTTGGCGTACTTCGCATCCTTATATACTTGCGGATAGGATAGAAGATTTAACATCACCCGAATTGATAAGGAAAAATGCTAAAGTTGACAGAACAATATGTTTATATGGGTTTGTAAAATCTTATATTTTATTTAATATTTGTCTAATATATTTAAGGATTATAGATACTTATTTTTGTATTTTTATACAGGTATGTTAGAGGAGTTCCCTTAAATAAGGAATCTTCCATTCATATTCCTGGTTGTGGAGATCTTAGAATTAAAGATGTAAGTTATTTACCTGATCCGTGTCCTCTTCCTGAACAATTAAAAAAACGTGCATTAATAGAAAAAGAAAGATTAATATATGCACCATTTTCTGGCATCGGTGGAATTGTTTATGATAAAGATGCAGTCTATGTAGAACTGGCAGGTAGTCATTCTCATAAAGAGGAAGATACAGGTTTAACTGGAGCATTGATGGATACTCGAGAAACATTAGATCAAAAATTACAATATAGTGAATTACAATTATTTAGTGATACTGCTCCAATTAAATCTCAGGATATTAATGAAGATTTTAATTCTCATTACATTGGAGAAAATGTAGTTGAAGATGGAAGGGTAAGAAGGAAAGTTATTTTTCCTGATTCCGAAGAAACTGCAGCAGTTTCTGATGAGGATTCTGATGGTAGTGAAGAAGAGGATAATAATATTGAAGAGTTCAATAATAAGGAGTTGAATAATGATGAAGATGATCTAAAAAAAAATACAAGTAGAAAAGGTATTAAAAGAAAAAATCAGGATTTACAATTTATAACCTCTAGACAGAAAAAGAAGAAAGTTCATTTTACTAATTCTAATGAGGAAGATAGCGATGTAGATGATGATCTTGAAGATAATGATAATAAGGAAGTAAAAAATAAAACAGAGATAGAAGTCTATCATTCTTTAAGTAAAGAATCCGATATTCAAGTAAAGAATAAAATTACCGAAGCTCTTAGTTTTTTAGAGGCAAGTACTAGTAAAAAGGATATAGATGAAAGTGATAATGAAAGTGATAATGAAAGTTTTGACGAGCTTAGTGATGATGATTCGCGTGGGGATTTAGAAATAGATAATTCTAATGATGATAATGATTTTCAAAAAGAGAGATTTTCAAAAGAGACAAAAGATCATGATACGGATGAAAGTGAGGAAGAAATTGCAGATGAATTTAAATGGAAGTCTAATTTATTAGACAAAGCAAAAAAAGCATTTATAAATCGGCGAGAAAGTAATAAAAGCCTAATGAAAATTGTTTATGGAGTATTTGATAAAGGTATACAGAATAATGATAAGGAAGAAAAGGAACAAGAAGATGAAAATGATAATGAACCTGTTGGTGGAATATTTAAAGTAGTACAAGAGAAACAAAAAGAAAAACTACAAGAACGTGAATTACAAAATTTGGACGAATGTGTGTTCTTTTCAAAAGAACCTTCGCGCGATTGGTTGGATGAGGACAATAAAGTTTTGTTGCTTAATTGTTTTGTTACTGGTAAGTGGAAAGAATCTGAAGATGCAGAGGAACTTTTAAAATTAGATGATATGGATGAAGATGAAGTATATGGAGATTTTGAGGACTTAGAAACTGGGGAAAAACATAAGGCAGATGATTCGCAACAATCACAAAATAATGAAATAAATGAAAAGAAAAAGCTTCTTGAGAAGAAAAAGAAATTAAAAGAACAATTTGATGCTGAGTATGATAATGGAGAATCAAAATCGTATTACGACGAATTAAAACAAGAGGTAGATAAACAAGCAGAATTAAATAAATCAGAATTTGAAGGATTAGATGATGATATTAGAGTTCAATTAGAAGGTTATCGTCCAGGAATGTATGTACGAGTAGAGATACAAACTGTTCCTTGTGAAATAGTTACAAATTTAGATCCATCGTATCCACTCATTATCGGAGGGTTATTACATGGAGAAGAGAATATAGGATATGTACAAACGCGAATTAAAAAACATCGATGGTATTCGAGAATTTTGAAAAGTAAAGATCCATTAATATTTTCCGTTGGCTGGAGGAGATTTCAAACATTACCGATTTATTCAAAATTAGAAGATAATTTACGTAGTAGAATGTTAAAATATACTCCTGAACATGTTGCTTGTATGGCACATTTTTGGGGACCTATTACGCCACAAGGTACAGGAGTTCTTGCAGTTCAGGATATTGCTACCAGAGAACCAGGTTTTAGAATAGCAGGAACTGGATCTATTGTAGAAATGGATAAAAGTACTCAGATTATGAAAAAATTAAAACTCACTGGTGTACCAATGAAAATTTATAAAAAAACAGCTTTTATTAAGGATATGTTTAACAGTACATTAGAAGTAGCTAAATTTGAGGGTGCAAAGATAAAAACAGTTTCTGGTATTCGTGGTCAAATAAAAAAAGCAGTTTCAAAACCAGAAGGTTGTTTTCGTGCTTCATTCGAAGATAAAATTTTGTTGAGCGATATAGTTTTTTGTCGTACTTGGTATAGAATTGAGGTACCTAAATTCTATAATCCTGTAACATCTCTTTTATTACCTCCTGCAGAAAAAAATCAATGGCGTGGAATGAAAACTACTGGTCAATTAAAACGAGAAAAGAATATTCGTGCAACAGTTAACACTGATTCACTTTATATTCCTATTGAAAGAAGCATGAAAGTATTTAAACCATTGGTTATACCACGTAATTTACAAAAGGAACTTCCTTATAAAGACAAACCTAAATTTGAATCTAATCCTCATACGCGTAAAACTAAATTTGAAGATCGTAGAGTAGCTGTTGTAAGAGATGCTAAGGAAGAAAACGTAGCACGTCTTATGAAAATGATTAGAACGTCATATGCATATAAGCAAAAACAACTTAGAAAAGCTACAGTAGACAGGGTAAGAGCCCTTAAAGCACGAGTTACGGCAGAAGAAAGAAGAAAATTAAAGAAGCAGAAAGAATATAAAAAACAGATCTTTAGAGACCTTAGTAAATTAGAAAAAAAAAATAAAAAGATATAATTTCTAAACAGAAATTTATACGCATGTAGTTGGTAGATTAAATGTAATTAATTGTATAAAAAAGTCCTCTTTTTTATGTTAATTATATATTACATTATCAACTTATTACAATAATGTTATGAAGTTTGCTAAGCTATTCATGTTAAATATCTTGTCATTCTTTCCTGTAACAATTGGTATTATTATTAATCGAAATATTTATTTTATTATCATATTTATACCAAAATAAAAAGTATATGTATATACAAACATATATGTTGCATCTACGCGATTGGTCAATTGATTGTTGAAATTTGTAAAAAGATTATCATCGATGATTACTAGTAATAGAAAATTAATACTTTTATATGTAAAATATCAATAAATATATGTTGTTTACAATAACATTGAATTTAGTGTTCGAGTTGTATAGTATAAGAACAATAAATAGACGTACGCTCGGTAATCGACTTCAGTAGTTCTCAAGCTTTCGATAGATGAACATGGCGGCCGAGGTATTTGATGCTGCATGTAAGTAATGGATTTATTTGAATATTATATTTATTTATATAATTAATAGCGATACATTATATATTTATTGATAGTATATAAAAATTTTATTAATAAACTTCAATCAGAGAAACTCCGTACATAGTAGTTTTTACGTAATGCGATATTATTTGCGATCTAATTTTATCTATGGAATACAATAACAAACATTTGAGTATAATAAACAACATGATTGTGTTAATTTCTCATCATATTCGATAAATAAATAATCTTAATTGTATGAGTATTCGAGATTATGATATTTTTGTCATTTTCATCTTTGGCGCTACGATAAAATAGACGCCATTAATTCTTATCTAAAAATCGTAAATTTCGCGCGTAAATTCTGGACAAATATTTTTACAATATATTTGTATTTACGATTATATTCATCATAATTGTTATATATGAGGTGTTTTTTATTTTTAATATCGTTTTAATATATTATATATATATATATATACACATACGTTTTTTACGACTAATAAGAATTTCATTCGTAATAGTGCGTTTCCAATCTGATTTCTACAACTTGTGGATGACGCTTTGTGAAATTCAATTTACGAAACGCTGGTACGTTATGCCGCTTTGATTTTTTATTATTGTGATATAATTAGGAATATTTTGTGAAAGAACAAACAATTTAACTTTTAATCTGTAAGAAAATGGAGCTTACGGACGATAATTTGTTAACATTAAGCGAATATTTAAAACATACGTTAAGTCCAGATACAAATGTCAGAAGACCGGGTAAGTAACCTAAAATTTGCCATAGGCAATTGTTTTATTTATAGTTCTATGTAATAATGAATACTTTTTTACTATATCTATTTTCAAAAATATAATAATCGACATTGTCCAGTTATGCTTCAAAATCCAAACACTTTAGGAAAAACTTTTTATGCTTAATATAGTCATAAAACAGTGTTTAATTTTTACATTTTATGAATTTGTCATTTATGTTTTTACACTGGCTATTTTATATTTGTTTTAATAATTTATATTCTTTATCACAGCTGAAAAATTTCTGGAATCTATAGAAATAAACCAGAATTACCCTTTACTACTTTTACATTTGATAGACAAAACCGAAGTAGATATAACTATAAGAATCGCTGGTGCAGTTGCATTTAAAAATTATATAAAACGTAATTGGAAAGTTGTAAGTGATTATGTTTTATAATATATATGAATGTTAAATATATTAATTTTTAAAAATGTTAGAATTTTAAATTTAAGACATAATAATATATTTGTAGGAGGAAGATGCACAAGATCGTATACATGCACAAGATAGACATGCGATAAAGAAATTAATAGTTAATTTAATGTTGCATTCTCCTCATTCAATACAAAAGCAGCTTTCTGATGCTGTATCAATCATTGGTAAACATGATCTTTTGAATAAATGGCCAGAATTGATTGATCAGATGATAGAAAAATTCAATACAGGAGATTTTCATGTAATAAATGGGGTTTTACATACGGCACATTCTTTATTTAAGAGATATAGATATGAATTCAAAAGTGAAATTTTATGGACAGAAATTAAATTTGTATTGGACCAATTTGCAAAACCATTGACAGATTTATTTTTAGTAAGTTATCAAGCAATGTTTCTGTAATATAATATTATAACCTATTATGAATACTATAACCTAATTTCTTTCTTATAGACAACGATGAATTTAGCACAGATACATGCTAATAATGTAGATGCTTTAAAAGTTATATATAATTCTTTGGTTATGCTTTCCAAAGTATTTTATTCTCTTAATTTTCAAGTAAGTGTTGGATATTATTTATAATATTGAGTTATATTGTAATGGTAAATATATTATAACATTATTCATAAGTCACATGTTATATATCATCGTTTTAGGATTTACCAGAATTTTTTGAAGATAATATGGCATCATGGATGAAAAATTTTCTTATTATATTAAATACTGATGTGCCATCTCTGGGAACAACTGTAATTATAAATATTTTTTTTTCATATGTAAATGATAAATATATATATATATATAGTGTATATTATGATATATTATTAATATTAGGATAATGAAGAAGCAGGAGTGATGGAACAGTTAAAAACACAGGTTTGTGATAATATCTGTCTTTATGCTCAAAAGTATGATGAAGAATTCCAACCATTTTTACCAGAATTTGTAACAACTGTATGGAACTTATTAACATCTACAGGTCAACAGACCAAATATGATGCAGTAAGAACTATTTATTAAAAAATTATGATTTTAATTTCATTATTTAATTTTTATGCAGATTATAGCTTTCTAACCATCAACATTTTTAGTTAGTATCAAGTGCATTGCAATTTTTGGCCATAGTAGCAGATCGTTCTCGATATAGAAATTTGTTTGAGGATTCAGGAACTTTGAGCAGTATCTGTGAAAAAGTTATTATTCCTAATATGGAATTTAGAGGTAGGGCAAACATGAGCTTATGCAAAAAAGATCTTGAAGAACAATTAACTGCATAAATATATTGGTGTATGAATTTTATAAGTATGATTTATATTTTCGATTTACACAATTTTTTTATAGATTCGGATGCTGAACTGTTCGAAGATAATCCGGAAGAGTATATACGCCGTGATATAGAAGGTAGTGATGTAGATACGAGAAGACGAGCAGCTTGTGATTTAGTGAAAGTTCTTTCAAAGTATTTTGAAGCCAAAATAATGGAAATTTTTGGTGCTTATATACAGGTACATAACGTCTATAGGAATATTTAAATCTTTATAATAAATATTGTTATGCATAAGTTTCACTGTCATTAGGTAATGTTACAAAACTATGCAGAAAAGCCTACTGAAAATTGGCGTAGTAAAGATGCAGCTATTTATTTAATTACAAGTAGTGCCACTAAAGGACAAACGCAAAGGCATGGTGTAACACAAAGCAGTCAACTTGTTCCATTACCTCAGTTTACGGCACAACATATTGAACCTGAACTTTCTAAACCAAACGGTATAGTTTATTGTTAAATATTAATAACGATAAATATATTATATATTTATAAATGTTTAATACTTTATATTGCAGTGAACGAATGTCCAGTTCTTAAAGCAGACGCGATTAAATTTGTAATGTCATTTAGATCCGTTTTGCCACAGGAATTAGTCGTAGGAAGTTTACCACAATTAGTTAGACATTTGAGTGCTACGAGTATCGTTGTTCATACATACGCTGCTTGTGCAGTTGATAGGATACTTGCTATGAGAGGCACAGACAATAATTCCTTGTAAGGAGGAAAAGTAATATAGGATAATATATAAAATATAATAGACGTGCATAACGTAATCTTAACTTTTCTCTTTTTATACTTAATTTTTAGAGTGAAAGGAAATGATTTAATGCCATTAGCACCAGACCTGCTGAAAGGATTATTCGCATGTTTGTCTCTGACAGGGTCAGAAGAAAATGAATATGTGATGAAAGCTATTATGAGAAGTTTTGGTATATTACAGGATAATATTGTACCTTTCTTAGCAGATTTATTACCAAAACTAACAGAGAAACTAACAATGGTTGCTAAAAATCCGACACGTCCTAATTTCAATCATTATCTCTTTGAAACATTAAGCTTATCTATCAAGTAAGTTTTCAATATTTACAAAAGGAAATTATTCATATTAAATTAATTTGTTATTAAGTGATATAAAAAAAATATTTCTTTTTTTTTTTTTTTTCTTAGAATCGTTTGTAAAACAAATCCACAGGCTGTTTTATCTTTCGAACAAGTTTTGTTTCCAATCTTTCAAGAGATTCTACAACAAGATATATCAGGTTGTGTTGCCTGTTGCGTATTAATATTAGTATTGTTTCTACAAATATTCTATTAACTATATTTTCTTTTAGAATTTATACCATATGTATTTCAAATCCTGGCTTTATTTTTGGAACTTAGAACTACACAGGAAATACCAGATCCATACATGGCCTTATTCCCTTGCTTATTAGCACCAGTTCTATTTGAACGTCAAGCTAATATTCATCCTCTTAATAGATTATTACAAGCGTATGTTAGTCATGGTTCACATTTAATAATAGCACAAGATAAGACCAGCGGCTTATTGGGCGTTTTTCAAAAGTTAATCGCGTCTAAGGTTAACGATCGTGAAGGTTTCTTATTATTGGAATGTATTATCGAACATTTCCCACCGTGAGTTTCTCTTTTTCTTCATTTTCTTCGTTTTTACATTATCAATATTCTTCTATTAAAATTTGGACTCGCATTGATAATCTATATTCTATCAATTAATAGGAATACATTGGAACCATATATGAAGCAAATTTTTGTATTGCTATTTCAAAGGCTTTCTTCTTCAAAAACAACAAAGTTTGTTCAAGGATTGATATTATTTTTCGCATATTACATTATTAGATATAATGCTACTAGTTTGGTTAATATTATCGATCAAATACAACCACAGTAAGTTTTAAAACATGTTTATATTTGAATGCATTAAAAGCGGATGTTTATAGGATTAATCAATTTTTAGAATGTTCGGTATGGTTGTCGAACGTATATTTCTATCGGATTTACAAAAGGTCTCGGGTGATATAGAAAAGAAAGTAACATCCGTAGGAATGTCGAATTTATTAATCGATTGTCCACCGATGCTTGAAAGTCCATACAATTCATATTATCCGCGGCTTTTAGCTGCATTAATCGAATTCTTCGAATCGTCTCAAGATGAAACTTTATTACCGGAGGATAATTTAATGCCTGAATTTGAAGATGCGATGGAATATCAAGTTGGTTATAGTCAGCTTATATATGCAAAAATGCCGAAAAAAGATCCACTGCAGTGTAAGTATTAATTTCTTTTTTAATTATCCCCATTTGGAGCTTTGATGTCTTATATTTTTTTTTATGTTTAACACGCATACACACACACACACACATATATATATATGTGTGTATGTATGTATGTATTTATAAATATAGCTGTTGGCGATGTACGTTTACATTTGGCACAAGGACTTGGGAGATTATCACCAGGACAATTACCAGGACTCCTTGGACAAATTCCAGAACCAAATGCGAATCATTTAAGAAATTATCTTCAAACTGCTGGCATTACAGTTGCATAATATGAGCTGGATATCAGAAACAGACTGAAGATCCATTTGATATCACGAAAAATAACAAACATCAAATTGAATAAATTGTAACTAAATAATGAGATTTCATATATAATTTTTATAAATCATAATTTTCTATGATATACATTTCCGAAGTATACATAGTGTCTCGTTTAATAATTTTTCTTTATGTAATTTGAAGTATAATAGGTATAATATTTATTATTATTACGAGGCGCTATTTATTTTTCTCATCTCAATTAATAATGTCATCGATTGTGGGTAAAATAAAATTGTAGACGGCATAGAAGAAGTAACGTTAAGATTCGATGAATACCTCTGTCAATTTGATTGATGCACACCCAAGCAGTCTCTTCCTTTTTATTGATTGAGTTTTTACGGTAATACAATAATACATAATATTAAATATCAATTTATAACAATGCAAGATTTTTTTCTTTTCTTTTCTTTTCTTCTTGTTCTTCTTCTTCTTCTTCTTTTTCCTTCAACTCCAAACTAATAAATATTTTAACCCTCATTTTTTTTTAAAAAATAATATAAAAGATATTTTGTTTATACGATTAAAATTGTACGCTTGTTATCACTAAAAAATATTTTTATCGTTAGAGCATACAGATCAGCAGAGCGCCACTATACTCTCTTCATCATTCAGAGCAGGTAGAACAGAACCGGTAAGTCGATAATATCCGGGGTTTGTGAGAAGCCTTCGTCTATGTCCCACCCTCGAAAGCACTGGCCCAGCGAGTTATAAGATCTATAGATATCATTCATATACAGAACAGTTTTCTCAATTAAAATGTTATATATATATATATATATATATATATATATATATATATGGTTGTTAATGAAATTGAATCTTAGATAATTAATCGTTCAAATATCTCTTTTCATTTTGATACAGATGAAAGAGTTTCAGATAGAAGAAAGAAGAAATAATAATAATATCATTTATCGCGATGTTGAGAATATAAATAAAAAAATAAAGAAGAGAGAAAAAAAAAGGGAAAATATGAAAGAAACGAGTCGATCTTTATACTCGGGATGAAAGGAAAAAGGAAAGAAAAGAAAAGAAAAAACGAAACTGTTGCCATGATTTATGAAATAATATTCCTTTGTAAAAAGTATTGCTTTATTTTTTTTTCTTTTTATTATTCTCTCTCTCTCTCTCTCTCTCTCTCTTTCTCTCTCTCTTTTTAGCAGACCTCGAGAAAGTCATATAACTCGCTCGTTCGAGATTTAACATAAGAGATTTGCGAAGGTAAAGACTTAAAATTAAGCTGGATAAAAGATTTTAATTCATTTTTCTTCTATAATCAAACTTAATCACCTCGATATTATTTTCCCTAGATATTTAATATAAAATTATATAACGAGCTTTTCAATGTTTACAAATATTACAGCCAACTTAACTTGTATGTTGCAGATTCGTGGTTTGATCCTGTCTGGTGAACATGCTACCGACGAAACCTCAAGTCATGTCCTGACGAACGGATTCTTCCTACATCCTGTTATACTCCTACATACGTTCTACGTGTTTCATACTGGAATGCCATAGGGAACGAAGAGGAAAATCGGTATGTCCCTACGTTTCTAACGCTTGGTTATATTCCGTGTAATTTTATTTTGGGATTAAGGATTTTATACAGCGTTGGAAAATTCTACGTAATATACGGAATTCCCAAAAGGAGTAAAATCGACGTTCTCTGTTATTTATTTCTTTTCTCTCTTCTCTCTCTCTCTCTTTTTTTTTTATTATTCTCTCTCTCTCTTTTTTTTTTTTTAATCATAACAATGCGTTCATTAAACATTCATTTACGACCTTCTTCTATTTCGATGTTTTTCTCTCTCTTTTCCACATAAATTGCAAATAGTTCGTTTGGGAGAGGGTGGGAGGGGAGAAATTCGACATAAATTTGTGTTAACATATAGGAATAACTTATCTATAAGAATAAAGAAGATTTATATTGAAATTATGCTATACGGCCAAATGCACTTTCCCACGAATGAACCGTTTCTCTCTCGTTAATATACGAGAATCCAGTTTGTCTTTTTTATTCTCTCTCTCCTTTCTTTCTTTTTTTTTTTTTCTTTTCTTTCTTCTTTTATCCCCTCGCTTTAACTTGCATTCGATTCGTATATAGTATTAAATCTCTTTGATTTGATCGCATTGAAATGCATAGTATTAATGTAACTGAAGGAAGTATAAAAAATTCAATTAAAGCTAAGCGTAATTCGCGGCCATTGAAATACACGAAGTGCTTTGTAGGATGCACGGTTAGAGATAACGAAGTAAAAGTTCTCCTTTCTTCCTTTCTGCATTATTCAGACACGTGTTATTATTCTTTAGATCAAAGCAGATTTAAACAAAGGAACTGATAAAAAGTAGATAAGTATTTTTTTTCATTTTCTTTCTCTCTGTTTCCTTTTCTTTCTTTCTTTCTTTCTTCCTGTTTTTTTTTTTTTTTTTAAATATATATATGTATGTAATGTAATATTTTTTTACACACACACACACACACATACACACATATATAAGAGGTATAATAAATACTTTTTTATAAACACACATACACACGCACATAGCGTAATATTTATATTTTATAAACTTTCATTGTTATTTCATATACGAAAATTTTTTAATTAAGTTGATATTGTTAGAAAATGTAATTTCATGATTACACTGAGGAGAGATTAAGTAGAAAATGTAGAAAATATATATATATATATATAATAAGAGTGAAATACGGAGAAATATATATATATATAATAAGAGCGATTTAAGAACGATTTGTTTTCTTTCGTTAGGAATTATCGTTTGAACGTCCTTGGTTATATCGTCGGAACTATTACAGATCGTATAGAGAAATTGATTGGATCGAATAAGAAGGAGAAAAGGAATTCTATAGTTGTGTTGAGGTATACCAGTGTTGAGAAATGCATTCTCCTAATACGAACGGCCATAAAGGATATATCGGTTTGTGTAGGATCGAAATAGAGTATTGCAAGCTCGCTGAAGTCGTCGCATTTTTGTGTCCTACCATTTCCTTTCTCCATTTTTCATCAATAGAATTTCTTTATCTTCATTTTTCTCTCTATCATATCTATCTATTGTCCTTTAAATATCTTCTTCTTCTTATTCTTATTACATTATTATTATCATTATTTGATTCGAGTTTGAATTTTTATGTTTCAGAAGAATAACATAATTTAGAGATGAATGACTGGTGGGAGGAGGGAGAAGGATGAAAGAAAAAAAAAAGTGAACATTAAAAAATTAAAAAATAGAAAAAAAGGAATGAAAAGAGAATAAATTTCGTTTCACTACGTGGATCAATAAAAAGTTATTTTTCGAAGATCATCTTCATTTCGAATGTAGCGAATGGAATTCTCTTATTCCTTGAGATATGTGCTTCAGGCCAAGTGCAATTTGATTTCACGTCGTAGGATCTGGCTTATACGAGAGAAGCAACCAACCAACCAACCAACCAACCAACCAACCAACCAACCAACCAACCAACCAACCAACCCGTTTCAACGAAATCTCGATGGGTGAGATTCACTCTGCTCGGAGTAGTTATTGAAAAGTTCGAGTGTCTCGCTTCGTCGTCGTCGTCGTCGTTGTCGTCGTTATCGTTGTTATCGTCGTCGTTAGAAAACGTGAGGATGACGTTGAAAAAGGATTCGCGATAACGTTAGATCTATATTTTCCTTAATTGAAAGTATTAGAAAATCATAGAAGATTATAAAATCTCATCTATCGTTTAATCACGATAGACGTTTTGTTTAAAGTAATCCAGAATCATAGTTAAAACTTTGAAACGTAGAGGAATCTGTAACGTTGTAATAAACTTTTCCTATTTCAATAATACATCATTTTGTACGAGACAATAGTAAGAAAGTTTCGACGGTTTTGTTAGACGTTTACTCAACGTCGTAAGTTTCCGACGTTAGTTTTCTTTACATAGAATTTGTTAACTTTATTACGATCACGATTGGATATAAATTAATTAATATCGATTGATTTTATTATTGAACGATGAAGTATTTAAGAATTAAAATACTTACTTATAATTTTCTTTTATTATCTATAGAAAGATAAAATCATTGGCAACCTTTAGAAAGGTATCCCCTTTAGCTCGGTTTTCCTCCCACTTTTCACCTCCTCCTTTCTTTTTTTTTTTTCAAAAAGAATTTCAACGAACGTCGGTGGAAGCTTTCGATGGCACGTCAATTATTATATTGTGGATATTTGTTCCTCATAGCATAAGAGAGCTTAAGCTGTAGAGAGCTTAGGAGTAGTACTTTGAAAACGAGACGAATAGAAAGAAAGAAAGAAAGAAAGAAAGCAACGAAGATAGAAATAAAGAGAGAAAGAGAAAGAGAAAAAGAAAAAATAGAGAGAGAGAGAGAAAGAGAGATAGAGAGAGAGAGAGATGAAGAATAGTTGAAACGTGAAATGAAGAGGATAACAATGGAAGGTAAAAGGATTGAAATGGATGATGAGAAGGAAAGGATGGTTAAAAGGAGAATGGATAGATGAAGAGAGACAGAGAGAGAGAGGAGAGTGGAAAAGGAGAAAGAGTGATAAAAAAAGGAACATAAAACGGGAGACAAGAAGAAATTGTCTGATACGGTACGACGGTTTGCCTGATAGAGGAGACAAAAAAAAAGTGAAGGAGATGGTCATAGGTAGGCAGAGAAAGAAAGAAGGAAAGAGAGAGCGTGAGAGAGAGAGAGAGAGAGAGAGAGAGAGGGAGAGGGAGAAAGAGTGGGAGAGAGAGAGAAAAGAGGACAGGCACGAGGTCTAGAAGCCGGAGGAAGGGTGGAGGCGAGAGGCGCTCCATCGATTCTCCCGGGGGAAATGCATCCAGCATTCGCTCGACTAACACTCCTACCTACCTCTACGTATGACCTCTATTAACTTGGCAGACCCACACCAGCAGTGACACACGACAGGTTCAAATTCACATCCTGATTTAGCATTTACTCCCTACCTCTTTCTGTTTTTCTTTTTCTCTTTTCTTTCTCCTTCTCTTTTTTCCCTCTCTCTCTCTCTCTGTCTGTCTGTCTGTCTGTCTGTCTGTCTGTCTGTCTTTCTTTCTTTTTTCACTTCCTTCCTTTTACTTACCTTTTTAATATTTTCTCTTCTTTATATATTTTTGTTCTTTTTCTGTTGTTTTATTGTTGTTTTTATTTAATATATATATATATGTGTGTGTGTGTGTGTGTATGTATGTTTCTTTTTTTCTTTTTTCTCTCTCTCTCTTTCTCTCTTTTTTCCCTTTTCGTTTTCTTCCTTTTTTTTTTTTAAATAATTCTTCATTTTTAGACTCGACCTCGTTATTCAGAAAGGGCAAGACCTTAGCTCACTACTAATTTTACATTAAGCTAGAACCACCGAGGAGAAAAAGAGTAACTTGCGCTCCATACATACATGTGTTTTGAGAGGGGAAAAGAAAAGAAAGGAAAAGAAAAGAAAAGAAAAGAAAAGGAAAGAAAAGGATGGAAAAGAAAGAGAGAAAAGAGAAAAGAAAAGAAAAGAAAAGAAAAGAAAAGAAAAGAGAAGAAAAGGGGAGGAAATAAAAAGAGTAAAGGGTATGTACGCTAGTTAAAATTCCTTTAACAAATAGCGAATATTTTAAGGGTATCGAATCGCTTGATTGGAGTATTAAAATTGATAATGGCGTTGTTCTTTTTGTATCTCTCTGAACTCTATTGAATATTTATATATGAAGGGTCTCGTAGAAACACACGTTTTATACGTTCTATACGTTTTATTGCATATGTAAATATCTAGAGAAAAAGAGAAAGAGAAAAAGAGAGAGGGAGAGAGAAAGATAAAGAGAATGTAAAGATACGTATGTAATTTTACATAGTTATATATCCAGAGTAGTAACCTAAATTATTATTTTTTTAGAACAGACATCCGATACTCTTGTCGGTCGTCTTCTAACGTCGTCCACATGGATGAGGGAGTTTTTTCGTAATTGTTATATCATCTGTGAAGAAGGGTGTATGTAAATTTTTTACGGAAGATTAAATTCCGACAGGTTGTTGGAAGATAGATAGCGAGATAGATAGAGCGTACGTGGAGAGAAACACAGAGAGAGAGAGAGAGAGAGAGAGAGAGAGAGAGAGAGAGAGAGAGAGAAAGAGAGAGAGAAAAGCTCGTAGAATATTTTGAAATAAGTACATGAACTTTGTGAAAATTCGAAAAGAGTATTAGATATCTGACTTAACATTGCCTTTTTCCTAAGTAGATAACTCGACGTTGTTGTTCGACACTTATTTACAGGGTCAACCGAGAAAAATCAAGAGTCATCGTCTTTAAGCCGAACGTGACCCTAAAGAACGGCACACGTTAAGAAGAGAGAAGAGAATGTATAGGAAGGTGTTCTTATGGGGAAGTTGTGAAAATGTGTGAGAGAAAATTTATTTGTTCTCAAAGAGACAAGTCTGTTGAGGGTGGGAAGGCTAAAAAGGAGTATAGAGGAGGGATATACACATATGTTATAGCAGTCTTATATATTCTACATCTTTGTGTGTGTATGTGTGTGTGAATGTGTGTGTGTGAAAGGGCGAAAGAGAAAGCTGTTTCGTTCTTAGTTATCACGATTCAATAACACCTGCGTCCTAAAGCTCCCTAAGCAAAAAGATGGAAGCTGGTAGGGTTAAACCATTAAAGGGAGAAATTTGGATGTAATCTTGAAGCTGAACGTTCTTATCAAAGTATATGCATAAATATGTATGTACATATGTATTTGAGATTTTCCTCTTTGTAGATAATATATACAGGGTGTTAAACATTTTTTTGTTTTCATATATATATATATATATATATATATATATATATATATATATATATCACACGAGTTAACGCGTAATTTTTGCTTGTACTAGTTGCAACGACTTATTTGTTTGTTTGTAAACGAAACAACGAACGCGTGGGTGGTGGATTTTCACGTTTGTAGTCTTTAGGATGGTGTACATACACGCCATTACCACGGACAATGCGCGTTAGAAAACAATAGGAAGAAATTTGCATATTTCATTATGCGAACAATGACGGATTCTAAGGGACAGGAGCTTACATACAACATTTATTAGCATTTATGTTCATACTCATGTTCCTCTTGTTCATTATATCTATATATTTATATATATACACATACACATACATACGTATATATTATATGGACTAGGATTTTATTTTTAAAAGAATTCTTTTTTTTTTTTTCCAGACTATCGATCACTATTTTTTATTTCCTTTTTTTTTCTCTTTTTACCATTCATCTCTTTGCCAGGATAAACTCGTTTAACTTATTTATTATTGCAATCTATCTCTCTCTCTCTCTCTCTTTCTCTCTCTCTTTTGTATTTCTTTCTTTTTGATTATAATGTTAAAAGTTTGTTTCTGTACGATGATATCCTTCTTCGTTTTCTTTCTTATTTCTTTAAATTAGTTGTAACTTTTTGGACAATTGTTATACCCCAATTGGCGATTTAGAGACTATGTACTTTATTCCTTTAGGAATTCGCAGTGAGTTGGCGGCTATGGAACGGCAAGCGAAACGTAAAGTTTTCACATCGTTGAAAAATTGCGGAAAATCTCAAACCCGATTTCCACTGCGAAATTGTACGAATGGATTATTTTCTTGGAAAGCAATTAAAAGTCGGTCGGGTGCTCGAAGATTCCATCGGTTTCGAAGTTGAATGAGATAATAGCAGGAGCCTTCTACGATATTTCGCACGTTTCTTTTCTTTTCATTTTCATTTTTTTTCTTTCCTTCTTTTCCTTACCTTTTCTTTTCTTCCTATTTATGTTCTTCCGTATTTCTAATTTTCTTTCTTTTTTTTTTTCTGTTTATTTTTTTCTTAGTTTTTCCTTCTTTTTATTTATCCCCTTTTTCTTATATTCGCGAGAGATAAACGATATCGTTGTGATCGTATTAGATTAAAAATACTTTTTAAAAGGGCTTCATAAAAGGATTCTACGTTCTTCCGGTGCATTTGATACGAATATTCATTTTATTTCATTTTATTTTATTTTATTTGTTTATTTATTCGCACCTTCTTTAAACCGGATATCTAGGTATCTAGAAACAGAAGGTACCTTTTCCATTTTGCGCTTCCCTTTATCCATCTCGACTATTCGAGAAACTCAAAATTTTCCTGACCGACGTGAGAGAAGAAAATGCGTTGAAGGAGTACTCTTTGTGGGAATTGGAGCGTGTCATTCGAGAACAAATGTCCTCTTCTAGTGGGAATAGACACGAATCGTTTTACTCGGACACTCGACGATTTTATATACGACGTATTTACTTATATAGGTATGCATTTTTACAACGAGAAGAACAGAAAGAAAGATGATAACTTTATTACGAGTTAGTACATGGTGTATAATATAATATTATAAGCCTAACTCACACATACACACGTATACATATGTGTATTGAATTTTCTATCATAGATTTATTTATTTATTTGATATTTCTTCTTTTATAATTTATTCAATTTTTCTTTCTTTTTCTTTCTCTCTCTTTTTCTTTTTTTACTTTTCTCTTTTTATAATACACACGTACACGCATGCACATATATAACACATGATATGTATATGTACGACTTTTTTTCTGTTTCTATATTTTTTTTTTTTTTCTTCTTTTTTCTTCCATTTTATAACGAAGTAGAACGAAACGATAGCCGACGCGTTCATGTATACGAAATGAGAGCCTCCATTGAAGGGACCCTTTCCCTCCCACCATAAAAAAATGCTACAAAAAAGTAAAAACCTTCCAACCACGAGCTTATATTTCACGATTTCCCGATAATTCCTTCAGCTCTTCTACATGGTCCCACACTCGTCGATAGAAAATTGTTCGACCATGCGAGTTTGGAATGCAAGCTGTCAGAAAGAAAGAAAGGAACAAAGAAAGAATGAAAGAAAGAAGCAAAAAAGGGAGATCATTGAATTGGTTACGAATGAATAAAAGAAAAAATAGTATAGTGCTATGATTTTTATACCATTTAGAAAAACATGTTGAAAAATATCGACGTACGTACGTACGTGGGAAAACGTTATGTATAAACGGAGTAATATTTTTCTTTCTTTCTTTTTTTTCTTTTTCCTTTTCATCATTCGCGTTGAAATACATGGATCGATAATTTTTCTTTCTCTCTCTCTTTTTTTTCTCTTTTTGATTTTTTTCGTTTGTACACGGCATATTTGTCAAGTTTGGAAAAAATTGATAAAATGAAAAAGGAAGGAAGAGAAAAAAAGAAACAGATTGAAAATCAAAAATGAAAGAGAAGGATGAGGTAAAAAAGTTTGATATCGTAAACATGAATAATATTTTTTAACCAATCTTTTTTTGTTTCTCTTTCTCTCTTTCTCTTTACACACACACACACATATATATATAATTTGTTTAGACATTTAGTTTATATCATTATCATCATCATTATCATCATCATTATCATCATCATCATCATTATCATCATCATCATCATCATCATCATCATCATCATCATTATAATCTTCGTTATGGTATATCAATAGAAATCATAATTATCGCTAATGTTTCTACATCATAATTGTTAATTAGATTTTAATCTTAATGCAGTATACATCGATGATAATACACTAGACGTAGTATAGATGTGAAAGGATTATAAACCGTTTGATAATCAAAGTTTCACTAGGATTAGTCAATGTGAAAGGAATGCTTACTACCTGCGGTTGAAATTATAGATGAGAATTATAGATGAAGGAAGAGAAGAATAGGAGATAAGAAGAGGGTCTGCACAATTGATGCGTTACGCGTATGATGCCATTTGTGTGGGATTAAGATTCAGATTTAAACACAATGAAAGAGATATTAATCCTTCCGAAAGACGGAAATCGTGAATGATTAACAGGCTGGTTAACGTTGATAGTTTAAACTACAACGATAAGAGCTACCCACATACATACGTTCGAACATTTCATATTCGTTCTCTTTTTAGTTACGAGGTCATTTCATTTCGTTTCTTCCTCTTCATCATCATCATCTTCTTCTTCTTTGGGTTTTTCTAACTCTTTTATTATTTTTTTTTTCTTTTTATTGCCATGACCACTTCCGTTCCACGTTATATCGTATTTATCTTGGCAAAGTGGAAGAAGATGCAACTGATTTCTCTGACAATTAACGAGAGTCTCGTGATTACTTATCCTCTCTACTTTAATTAAGATGATTAGCCGTCTCGTTGCAATTTCCACGTTTACCTTTCTCGGTAAGATCAAGTTGGATGATTAAGAGGGATTCCTGTTTATTGCATTTATTCGATATATAGTTAATTCTTTCTCTCTCTTTCTCTCTACCTTTTCTCTCATGTTTTTCTCATGTTCCTTTTTTTTTTTTTTTTTTTGAGTTCCTTCGTCTTTTTCTTTTGCTCACGTAATTTTGCGCATAACCACATCTCATCGGAAACCGTTCCAAGTAAGTTACTTACGCGTACGTTTTATATTATGTATTCGTACATATAAAATATAGGGCCCCGATAAGAATCTATCTAGTACATACACGCGGCATTGAAAGTTTTGCTCTCTCGCTCTAGAAACTGAATTGCTTCGGATCTCAATTTTCTCTGGAGTCGACCTAAATCGCTGGGATACATTTGCAAACAACACCGCTACCGTTTTCAATATTTTTGATTGCATAGACATCAAGCAATCTCTCTCATATTCCTGATACATTAAGAAATTGATATACAGAAAAAGAAAGAAATGAAGAAAGAAAGAAAAAGAAGAGAGAGAGAGAGAAAGATCAATTGATCTTTTTTTCTTCAAAGACAATTATATATATATATATATATATATATATATATATATATATTAATAAGATATATTATTTAAGAATAAAATATATTTCCTTAGAGTAATTATAACGTAGCTCGTCATCCTCAATGATAAATAATAATAATAATAATAATAATAATTATTATTATCTAATAAATTTGATCGAATCGATCGGTGATTGCGATGAAAGTGCTACGAACGCGGGATTGCTAACTTTAAATCGAAAAGCTGGATGGTTAACTATATATCGTTCTCTGACGATGCAGAAATTAAATTGAGTATCCCAATGGCGAAAATCCAAGAGTGAGAGAAAGAGAAAGGTAGATACATAGATAGAGAGATAGAGAGAGAAAGAGTGAGAGAGATCGAACTTTGGTCTGGCAGTTTTAACCGCTCGCATCAAAAGTTTCCATGCTTACAGGCATGCTGACACGCACGAATATAATTCCCGAACGATGGCTTTCATTTTCCGGGAGCGAGAGGACTGATAGTAGAGTGTGGGAGGGTGAATTTGATCATGGGTTTTTGGGTTATTGGCTAATCACATATTCCATCCGAATTATATTACAGCAAAATGGATCAGTTTTCGCGGATACGTTGGGGTCCCCAACGTATAATACGTTTCTGATAATTTCGTAAACTGCGTATAACGAGCTATGAGGTGTTATGATATCTTAATGACTCATTATCGATCGATCAAAAGAGAGAGAGAGAGAGAGAGAGAGAGAGAGAGAGAGAGAGAGAGAGGGGTAGATAGATAGATAGATAGATAGATAGATAGACAGAAAATCGATACCGAAATTCGATAACGTAACTATCGTAATTGTGGTTAACACGTAAAGCTCGGAAAGAGTTATGGGATTTTATCTTCTCTTTTCTTTTTCTTTTTTTTGGGGGGATAGGGGTTTAAGCAGGAGATATTGCAACGAATAGGGTGGAGAAACGATTTCGTAAGGAATTATTATAATACGTGGCCTAAGCATTTTACGATTTATCGTTGAATACTTCGAGCCGTCAGACTTGTGTACGTCGCATTGCACCCAATCCCATCGTATTTGATATAAAGCTCGCGTTCTTCCAACCGAATGCACTCGAGCGTTATTATTTTTTGGAATTTCGCCCATAAATCCTTTTTCACGGAGAAAACGTAAGCTGCTGGAAAGTATGAGACTTATGTACATACGTACACACACACACACACACACATATATATATAAAATACATACGTCTTGCGATTGGGTCTTTCTTTTTCTTTTTGTTTGTTTGTTTGTCTGTTTGTTTATTTGTCTTTTTTTTCGTCGCATCTTTCACACTAAATTAATTATATCTAGTAAAAGTATAATACAGCGAGAGTTCTTTTCGTTCTTCTTTTTCTTTCTTTCTGTCTTTTTCTTTTCTTTTCTTTTTTTCTTTTTTCTTTAAAATTCCGTTTAAAATCTGTCTTAATCTCCATATTCTTCTAATGAATTATTCTTTAAGTAATAAATCAACGTTGAATTTTCTTACTACGTAAACGCATGGTATTAGCTCACGTGTTATCGTCTTTCGATAAAATATTAGTATGCCCTGTAGCTATGATCGAAGTTACGATATTAGCTTTCAACATCTTGAGAAGCATCGTACTTTGCGTGTTCGGATTATATCGTGGTACACTTATAATATTGAGTTACGGAAGTTTCATTGTAAAATTAGTCGGTTCGTGTAAGCGTTTAAAAATTCTATCGTTTACGAGACGATTTTGTGATAGAACACGATTCTAGTTTACAACAAGCCGATCGTTGTAATGACAGATATTATTAGTGATTACGTATATATATATATATATATATATATATATATAAAATATATTTTTTAATCCTTTTTAAAAATATTTGTATTTATTATAGATAATACACATAATACACCTATAGGTACTCACAAATAAATGTGGGTTAATTTATTAAGGGAATGGATTAATGTAAAATTTTTTCTTTTCCTATCTCTTTTTTCTTTTGAATATATATTCATATTACATAATATAAATACAAACACGCACACATATTTTATATATATACATATATGTATATATATAAAAATCTGACCCTCGTAAATTAGCCCGAAGCGATGCTTCTCGTTATAGTCTGAAAGCTTTCACATAGGGTACGTTGAAGCAGCAAATATGCCAGTTTAGGTACGTATAAAGTAATAAGGAATGCTGTGAACGTTCATGGCACGCAATGCCTCGTGGTAAATTCGGTCTGACCATGGTTAATATCAATTTTAACCTTCGACGATCCATATTACTTACTATAGAATCATTTAACATTTTTTCTTTTCTTTATATTTTATTTTTATCATTAACATGATATAAATATTAATCATTTTCATTAAAGAATTTCGTTCAAATATTTGTCTTGTTTATTCTCAATAGTTTAGGTCAACGATATATATATATATATATAAGCACACATACTCACTAGGATATATTAATATGTATATTATAAATATTTCGTTCAGTCTCTCTTTTTAAAATGTTAAGAGCACGTAATTATGTCGATACTCGATCACTATGTTTGCTTCATATCGCTCTGCTTAAAGTTCATGTTTTTTTCAAGAGGGTACCCATCGTTCGATCTCTTTGTGATCGATTCTCCTCAAATATCCGTTTACATACGAAAGGAATGCATATATATTGCATCATATATATATATATATATATATATATATACACATACCTACATACATACATATATTAATACATACACGAGAAAGAGTCGATCCATCGATGGCAGACCATCGAAACGCATCCGTGTTATTTTTGTCAAGTAGTAGTTAGAGTTGCGGTGGAAAGGAGAGTGTATGCATCTGCCAACGGTATTTCAACTCGAAACAAAGCTATGGGGAGGAGAGAAGAGGAGGAGGGGTTGGTTGGTGTCCGTTCGGAGTCTGTGTTGGCGCAAGTCCAGTTGATACAGAAGCCACACACTCGATATCGCGATTACGCGACGCAGAAATACGTTTTTCTTCGTCTCTTCTCTCTCTTTATCTCTCTTTCTTTCTCTCTTTCTCTCTCTCTCTCTCTCTCTCTCTCTCTCTCTCTCTCTCTCTCTCTCTCTGCGTTTCGTTCCGTAACCATTGCGTTTTTCTTCGAAGATAGATTACTAAAGCAGAGTACGAGAACGAATCCGGTAGTGGGGAGGATGGGTAGGTTGGTAGGTGGGTGGGTGTGTGGTAGATTTATAGAGGAGAGAGAGAGAGAGAGAGAGAAAGAGAGATAGAGATTTCAAGCCAGCTTGTGCAAAATGCCCGTGGAAAATAAGAGATTGTATGTGTTTCGACATCGATTCGACGACGAGTGACTCCATGTTGTAAAAAACATCAAGAGAATTGAAAACGTGCTTTTCCATTTGATCATAGTCGATGAAACGATAGATAAATGTTTTTTTTTTGATTGCAACAAACAAAGCGTGCCGATTAATACTCGCTAAAGTTTTCTCGTTTCGTTTAACGTGTTTTTCTTTGGCGATATTAAAAGAAAGTCAAAGAAGGTCATAGAAGAAGAAGAAGAAGAAGAAGAAGAAGAAGAAGAAGAAGAAGAAGAAGAAGAAGGAGAAGGAGACTCATTGTTATAGCTTTTCGAAATTTATGATAACGTTCTCTTTCTTTTGTATATGTATATATATATATATATATATATATATATATACACACGTGTACACGCATAGACACAAATACACACACGTGTGTAAACATATATATTGATCGTGTTTTCTCGGAAAACGATGACACTATATATTATGGTTCTCGTTCGGTACGGAAAAAAAGTGAAAACAGTATTGTCCTTAAGACGAGAAAGGTTATAATCTCTCACATTTGTTGAACGTACTTACTCAGTTACTTACGAAACGTGGTCGAGGTTGGTACACGCACGTGATAGTAATGAATTCGATTCAGCCAAGGGGTATATTATTAGTCCTCTCTTCTCTATCGTCGATTCGAAAATCTTTTTCTATCTCGTTCAAACTTTTCCTACCATTATCCTTGACAAGGACAGCAGAAAATATGGCACCGAACCAGCATACTATTGCGAATAACCAGACGACTTTTCTTATGTTATCGTCCGTTTGTAAAGAACCGAAGACTATCATCGTCAGGATCGAAAGTATCCAATTAGAGATCGCAGCGAATCCTGCACCAAGAAGCTTTATCCTTTGTGGAAATGAATCTGCGAGAAGTGCCCATGATATTGGTGCTACGCCCAAGTTTAGAGATATGAAATATAGGCTGATCCATGCCGGTGGCATCCACCAATACCAATCATCGTATTCCGGGTCCTCGAGTCTTTTATCGAAGAACCATCCTGTTTCGTTAGAAGGGAGAAGAAAATAAGAAAAAAAGAAAAAGTAATATTGATTAATTGTATTAATTATATTTATTTACTTGGACACACACATACACACACACACACACATATATATATGTATGTATGATATAGAGCGTAATATGATATGGTATATTTCTAAATTGATATTATATAATATTAAGAGGATCATAGTGAAATTCACTGGTCGATGAGCAGCTTGATGTTAGTAGAAAGGGTTTCTAAAGGAGCTTTAGTAAGTAGCCCGAATTTGTACATTGAATTCTAACGAGATCGTTAACGAGAATGGTTCCAATGTCCTAGTTGCAGAATACGACTGAGTGAACAAGCGAGCGAGAGAGAGAGCGAGAGAGAGAGAGAGAGAGAGAGAGAGAGAGAGAGAGAGAGTAAAGTGCATAGAAATCAAGCCGCTTGGTTTGAGGAAATAATTGCTAGGCTGATGCTTACCCAACAGTGCCAGAAACAGTCCCATGAACGCGGATGATATGGTCAACAGGATACGTCGTCCTAGCACGTCGATAAGTGTATATGCGAGAAGACATGATAGTATCTGTGCGAGACCAACTACAAGAGTTAGTTCACTTGCGTTTAATAAACCTGAACCTTGAGTCTCGAAGATTATAAGAGCATAAGTGATAAATGTGCCGAATCCGCTGAACTGATAGATCGTCATTACACCGAAACACATTAGGAAAGAATGGAGGACTTGAGGACTCTTCATTGGACTGATGCTCACCTGCGTACACGAGAGAATTAATTAATGTGGTAATGAATGAATGAATGAATGAATTAAGCAAGTAAGTAATTATTCTATAATATAATTATTATTATTTATTAATTTTTTTTTTTTTTTTTTGGTTCGTACCTTCTCAAATAATATCCGTCGAAATGAAACTGTCGAAAATGTCGTCGGAATATTTTTAGTTATATTTATTTGTTTGATCTATATATCTACTTTGAATCTTACCGATTATATGAAATCTCGAAGAGAGAAATTTATACGAAAAGAGAGGAAGACCTTGATAATTATTTCTCAAAGGATGCTTTTGCGTTAAATCCGACACAAACGAGCTCTTTCAAAAGGAGTTAATCATTGACTTTAAACGTTAGTAAGGATTTTGACGTTTAATATTTCACCGGTCTTTATTATCGTTTTACTTCGTAGAAGAACGAACGACATATATACGTATATAGACGTAAAACGTTAAACGACGATGAACATAGTATATAATATTGCGATTTTCTTATGCGTATATAAAGACATCATGTAAATAAGAGCCTAGTAGTACGTTATATGGATTAGGAATCGTAGAAAACAAAGGTTTGTTTGTTATTACAAAAAGCTACTTTGAATGGCATCGACGATGCGGTAAAGACGTTAGGAAAGGTCGTTGAGGATGAGAAAAGAGAAAGATGGAGAATCTCTTAACGAGACTTGGAATAAGATAGAGAAATAGAGATGGATAGATTGAAACAGAGAGAAAGAGAAAGAGAATGAGAGAGAAGAGAAATAATATACGTAACTCGAGGAAAACGTTTTGTAAGGTACCGATAATTACATCCTCGTTAATGTACATAATAAACGGAGCTCTTATTAACGTGCTACCTATTTCCGCCTTATTGTTTCATTTTCTCTTTCTCTTTCCCTTTTGTCCTCTTTCTTTCTCTCTTTAGTTTTATTACGTACAGTATTATTCGTAAAAAAAAAAAGAAAATACTGGAACATTTAATATTATCCAAGTACGTAATTTTACCTTGGCAGTTCGTCTAAGGATAGCCAACCGTTGTAATTCTTCCATTTCGTAATCGTTTTCGTTCTCGTTTTGACGATACCAACGTAAAGAATTTTTCGCTTGACTTTCATTCTCTTTAGCAAGGTGATGGAGCGGAGTGGCTGGTATAAAACGTAGAAGTACGAGTAAGATGCAACTTGCACCGCAGCTCGAACTGTATCTGAAGTTACCGAGAATTTTATTACTCCAATACAGTTGTTCGGTCCATAAGTAGAAGGAAAGTGTGATAACTTGGAATCATTTTTGAGCTTGTACTTTAAAAAAAGAAAAAGAGAGAACGAGACAGAAAGAGAAGAGAGTCTTGGAATCTTAAGATCGTCTTTAAATGTTTTATCTTTTTCTTTTTTTCTTTTTTACTTTTCTTTCCTTCTCTCTTTTTAGTTCTTTATGTACTCATACCTCCATATTTTGTTACCTCCATCGAGAACGTGAGCCATTAGGAAAGCGTACATGATTCCGCAATTTATTAATAACTGAAATAGAGTCAACAATCGATTGCGGGTTTTCTGGTCTGCTATTTCACTGATGAAAAGAGGTACCAAGAGACAGGACATGCCACCGGAAATTCCGCATACGAAACGACCGGCGATAATCATGCCAATCTGAAAGAAAAAAAAAAAAAAAAAAAAAATACGATGGAGATTGAGATATTTAGAATATATCGCAAAATATTTTTTCTATATATGATATATATATATATATATATATAATACAAATGTCAGAATGAAGTGATTTGTAAAAAAAAATAATTCGATTAGTTTAACAATACGTTCTCGTTTCCTAGGCTGATCACCGACCAACCAATGACGTAAAGCAAGATCTTGATTAGTCCGCTGATCCAATGGTGAAATTTGAAGATCCAAATGGCAAATATGACTCCGAAGCAAGCGCCAATGTTTAGAATGTTACCTATAAGTCCAAGCTCCGTAATAGTAGCGATAAATCTGATCCTCATACCCTCTGTGACGCTGGAACACCAGCCAAGTGACACACCGAGGGTAAAACCACCGAGTGAAACTGAAATTTCAGGAATATATTATTATCAGGTTAAATTCGTTTCCTCTCTATCTCTGTTTCAACATTTTCCTCTTTTTCTCTCTCTCTCTCTATTTCTATTTCTCTTTCTCTCTCTCTCTCTTTATATATATATATATATATATATATATATATATATTTCTTTTTTACGAAAAAAGTGAAAAAGTTCAAAAAAAGAATATCTCTTCGGCAAATGGCATTGATTAAAGTGCAACGTTGAATATGGGATTGATTCGAAGAACTAATTACCATTGCGGTGGAACTCATCCTGGACCAATATTCATAGGAATATGTATGTCGTTCGCAGAAAGATAAAGATAGAGATAGATAGATAGATAGATAGATAGATAGATAGATAGAAAGAATCAATAGGAATCGTAAAAATGAATTCCATTTGAAAAGTTAATCCACGGGATGAAATGGGATAATGTTTACAAACGTGTGTACGATTCTTAATAGATACCTGGATAGATAGATACATAGATAGATAGATACATATGTGCATATATCTATGTATACACGTGTTATCGAAGATTAGGACTATTGGGTCAATCAGTATATCTAAAAGCCTAGTCAATCTCTTGTTTTAAGAGCATATCCAATATCCGACGTGATGATACGTTTGATACTTTCTTTTTCTTTTTTTTTTTTTTGTATCCACCGAACTGATATGTAAATGTCGAAGAATAATTAAAAAATAACGATGATATATGTACGTACATCGTTACAATGTCGGAACATCGGACCCTATGTTTTAACGATAATGTTTTATCTCAACCAGGGAAGTATAGTACGTACATTAGCCGTCAATTAATTGTTAAACGACGCATTATCCTGTTTCGTGCTTAAGCATGAAAACGATATCGAGCTAAAAGAGATTGACGTTGATATTTTTCTTTTGGAGAACGAGTTCCAATATGAATTTTTTCTTTCCCCTTTTCTATCGGAGATTATTTTAAGATAACCAGAGAAAAGACACACGATTTTTTTTTTTTTTCTTTCGAATCGACGGACATTTTCTTTTTTTTTATTTTTTTTTT